>NC_090380.1:24734405-24735970 GCF_036365525.1 Heterodontus francisci | reverse complement strand
TAAAAAGAGAGAGAGAGTGGGGGGAGCAGCAGAGAGAGAGAGAGAGAAAGAGAGAGTGGGGGGAGCAGCAGAGAGAGAGAGAGAGAGAGTGAGAGGGGGGAGCAGCAGAGAGAGAGAGAGAGGGGGGTGCAGCAGAGAGAGAGAGAGAGAGAGAGAGAGAGAGAGGGGGAGCAGCAGAGAGAGAGAGGGGGAGCAGCAGAGAGAGAGAGAGGGGGGAGCAGCAGAGAGAGAGAGAGAGAGAGAGGGGGAGCAGCAGAGAGAGAGAGGGGGTGCAGCAGAGAGAGAGAGGGGGAGCAGCAGAGAGAGAGAGAGAGAGAGAGAGGGGGGAGCAGCAGAGAGAGAGAGGGGAGCAGCAGAGAGAGAGAGAGAGAACCGGAGCAGCAGAGAGAGAGAGGGGGAGCAGCAGAGAGAGAGAGGGAGCAGCAGAGAGAGAGAGAGAGAGAGGGAGCAGCAGAGAGAGAGAGAGAGAGGGGGGAGCAGCAGAGAGAGAGAGAGAGAGGGGGAGCAGCAGAGAGAGAGAGGGGGAGCAGCAGAGAGAGAGAGGGGGAGCAGCAGAGAGAGAGAGAGAGAGGGGGGGAGCAGCAGAGAGAGAGAGAGAGAGGGGGGGAGCAGCAGAGAGAGAGAGCAAGGGAGAAGCAGAGAGAGAGAGAGAGAGGGGGGAGCAGCAGAGAGAGAGAGAGAGAGGGGGGGAGCAGCAGAGAGAGAGAGAGAGAGGGGGAGCAGCAGAGAGAGAGAGAGAGGGGGGGAGCAGCAGAGAGAGAGAGAGAGTGGGGAGCAGCAGAGAGAGAGAGAGGAGGAGCAGCAGAGAGAGAGAGAGGGGAGCAGCAGAGAGAGAGAGAGAGAGAGGGGGAGCAGCAGAGAGAGAGAGAGAGAGAGAGAGAGTGAGAGGGAGCAGCAGAGAGATACAGAGAGAGAGAGGGGGAGCAGCAGAGAGAGAGAGAGAGTGGGGGGAGCAGCAGAGAGAGAGAGAGAGGGGGTGCAGCAGAGAGAGAGAGAGAGGGGGTGCAGCAGAGATAGAGAGGGGGAGCAGCAGAGAGAAAGAGAGAGAGAGGGGGAGCAGCAGAGAGAGAGAGAGAGAGCGGGGGGAGCAGAGAGAGAGAGAGAGAGGGGGGGAGCAGCAGAGAGAGAGAGAGAGGGGGTGAGCAGCAGAGAGAGAGAGAGAGGGGAGCAGCAGAGAGAGAGTGAGAGAGGGGGAGCAGCAGAGGGAGAGAGTGAGAGAGGGGAGCAGCAGAGAGAGAGAGAGAGAGAGGGGGTGCAGCAGAGAGAGAGAGAGAGAAAGAGAGGGGGTGCAGCAGAGAGAGAGAGGGGGAGCAGCAGAGAGAAAGAGAGAGATGGGGGAGCAGCAGAGAGAGAGAGAGAGAGATAGAAGGGGAGCAGCAGAGAGAGGGAGAGGGGGAGCTGCAGAGAGAGAGAGGGGGAGCAGCAGAGAGAGAGAGGAGGAGCAGCAGAGAGAGAGAGAGAGAGGGGGAGCAGCAGAGAGAGAGAGAGAGAGAGAGAAGGGGAGCAGCAGAGAGAGGGAGAGAGATGGGGAGCAGAGAGAGAGAGAGAGAGAGGGAGAGCAGCAG
>NC_090380.1:24434405-24731905 GCF_036365525.1 Heterodontus francisci | reverse complement strand
GGGAGAGAGAGAGAGAGAGAGAGGGGGAGCAGCAGAGAGAGGGGGAGCAGCAGAGAGAGGAGGAGCAGCAGAGAGAGAGAGAGAGAGAGAGAGGGGGAGCAGCAGAGAGAGGGAGAGTGAGAGAGGGGGAGCAGCAGAGAGAGAGAGAGAGAGAGGAGGTGCAGCAGAGAGAGAGAGAGAGGGGGAGCAGCAGAGAGAGAGAGAGAGAGAGAGAGGGGGAGCAGCAGAGATAGAGAGAGAGAGAGGGGGAGCAGCAGAGAGAGGGGGAGCAGCAGAGAGAGGAGGAGCAGCAGAGAGAGAGAGAGAGAGGGGAGCAGCAGAGAGAGGGAGAGTGAGAGAGGGGGAGCAGCAGAGAGAGGGAGAGAGAGAGGGGGGAGCAGCAGAGAGAGAGAGAGGGAGGGGGAGCAGCAGAGAGAGGGAGAGTGAGAGAGGGGGAGCAGCAGAGAGAGAGAGAGAGAGAGGAGGAGCAGCAGAGAGAGAGAGAGAGAGGGGGAGCAGCAGAGAGATAGAGGAGGAGCAGCAGAGAGAGACAGAGAGAGAGAGGGGGGCAGCAGAGAGAGAGAGAGAGGAAGCAGCAGAGAGAGACAGAGAGAGAGAGGGGGGCAGCAGAGAGAGAGAGAGAGGAAGCAGCAGAGAGAGAGAGAGAGAGAGAGGAGGGAGCAGCAGAGAGAGAGAGAGAGAGAGAGGAGGAGCAGCAGACAGAGAGAGAGAGAGAGAGAGAGGGTGGGGGAGCAGCAGAGAGAGAGAGAGAGGGGGGGAGCAGCAGAGAGAGAGAGAGGGGGGGAGCAGCAGAGAGAGAGAGGAGGAGCAGCAGAGAGGGGGAGCAGCAGAGAGAGAGAGGGAGCAGCAGAGAGAGAGAGAGAGAGAGAGGAGCAGCAGCAGAGAGAGTGAGTGGGGGAGCAGCAGAGAGAGAGGAGGAGCAGCAGAGAGAGAGAGAGAGGGAGCAGCAGAGAGAGAGAGAGAGAGGGAGCAGCAGAGAGAGAGAGAGAGAGGGAGCAGCAGAGAGAGAGAGAGGGAGAGCAGCAGAGAGAGAGAGAGAGGGAGAGCAGCAGAGTGAGAGAGAGAGGGAGAGCAGCAGAGTGAGAGAGAGAGGGAGAGCAGCAGAGAGAGAGAGGGGAAGCAGCAGAGAGAGAGAGAGGGGAAGCAGCAGAGAGAGAGAGAGAGAGGAGGAGCAGCAGAGAGAGAGAGAGAGAGGGGGGGAGCAGCAGAGAGAGAGAGAGAGGGGGAGCAGCAGAGAGAGAGAGAGAGGGGGAGCAGCAGAGAGAGAGAGGAGGAGCAGCAGAGAGAGAGAGAGAGAGAGAGAGAGAGAGGGGGGGAGCATCAGAGAGAGAGAGACAGAGGGGGAGCAGCAGAGAGAGAGAGAGGGGGAGCAGCAGAGTGAGAGAGGAGGAGGAGCAGCAGAGAGAGACAGAGAGTGAGAGGGGGGGCAGCAGAGTGAGAGGGAGCAGCAGAGGGAGAGAGAGAGAGAGAGAGAGGGGAGCAGCAGAGAGAGAGAGGGGGGGGAGCAGCAGAGAGAGAGAGAGGGGGGAGCAGCAGTGAGAGAGAGGGGAGCAGCAGAGAGAGACAGAGAGAGAGAGGGGGAGCAGCAGAGAGAGAGAGGGAGCAGCAGAGAGAGAGAGAGAGAGAGAGCAGCAGCAGAGAGAGAGAGAGGGGGGAGCAGCAGAGAGAGAGAGGGGGGGAGCAGCAGAAAGAGAGAGAGAGAGGGGGAGCAGCAGAGAGAGAGAGAGAGGGTGAGCAGCAGAGAGAGAGAGGAGGAGCAGCAGAGAGAGACAGAGAGAGAGAGGGGGAGCAGCAGAGAGAGAGAGAGAGGGTGAGCAGCAGAGAGAGAGAGGAGGAGCAGCAGAGAGAGACAGAGAGAGAGAGGGGGAGCAGCAGAGAGAGAGAGGAGGAGCAGCAGAGAGAGACAGAGAGAGAGAGGGGGAGCAGCAGAGAGAGAGAGAGGGTGTACAGCAGAGAGAGAGAGAGAGAGAGAGAGAGGGGGGGAGCAGCAGAGAGAGAGAGAGTGGGGGGAGCAGCAGAGAGAGAGAGAGAGAGAGAGAGAGAGGGGAGCAGGAAAGAGGGAGAGAGAGAGAGAGGGAGCAGCAGATTATTACATGGACTGCTAGCATTATTGTCTAATTCCTACCAAAAATCCTCCAAAACATTCTCATTTTAAAGTAAATACACAGCTTTCACCAAAGCAGCTACAAACATTCCCCACAAGGGCAGCTGATGCAGCAATCATTACAAACGTATTGAAGTCTGTTCATTGACCTTAGCAGTGATTGACATGACAAGGCACAAAGTAAAACTTAACATCACATGAACAATGTTGTCCTTCTTTAGATGGAAGCTGCATAACAACCATTCAGAGAGACAGCTCTCAGCTAGAAAAATCAATCACAGCTTTTGAGAAATATGCAGGCATACCTCACGGTCAAAGGAGTGGAGATTGATCTGCCTCGTTCCCCTTTCAGCTAATGCTGAAATGTATTAACTTACTCTAATGTTAAACTCCACTCAAAAAATAGACCTTCCTGTCTCCCAGATCCTATTTGAATGCTCACTCAAATCTCCCCCATTAAACATGCAACCCACATTATCAAATGGACAATTTAAAGCCAGCTTCATACTGTAGAAGTTATGGATATTCACAAGCAGAGCAGCTGTTAGATTGATGATAGCAGTGAAGATGGTGACAGGCTCGATGAGTCCACTCTGAGTATGTTGGCAGGAGCACCAGCTGAGCCTGCTTTGACACTCTCACTGCTTTATGTTGTTAATATATTGTCTATTAGACACTAGCACAGATGAAGTGTCTCTGCCATGTTTGAGGTGACTAAACAGGGATGTAAATAGCGGTTCTCACCTGATCTGGGTCTCCTCCTATTCCTTTAACAGGACAGCATTGGGACACCGTTACAGTAAAGGTAAAGCACCAGATGTTGTTGCCTTCTAACTAACCTGCAAGAAGATCGCAAACACCTTAGCAGAAAATAGCTTGCTCAAAGTAAAGACAATACACCATTTTTAATTATTCTTTGTCCTCCCCCTTACTGCTGCCCTCACTCCCATCATCCACCAACTGAATTTTCCACCTAACTGGACCAATGGTCTAGGTTGTACAATCGGGATCAATGGCTCCTCCATAATCTTCCTCCCCAGCTAAGGCAGTGCATCCCTTCCCCTACTGGGCATTGCATCTAGAGATTGCATAGAGAGATACAGCACTGAAACAGGCCCTTCGGCCCACCGAGTCCGTGCCGACTATCAACCACCCATTTATACTAATCCTACTTAATCCCATTTTTCCCTCCCACATCCCCACCTTCCCTCAATTCTCCTACCGACTCTAGGGGCAATTTTTTATAATGGCCAATTTACCTATCAACCCACAACGCTTTGGCATGTGGGGGGAAACCGGAGCACCCGGGGGAAACCCACACGGTCACAGGGAGAACTTGCAAACTCCGCACAGGCAGTACCCAGAATCGAACCCGTGTCTCTGGAGCTGTGAGGCTGCGGTGCTAACCACTGCGCCACTGTGCCACCCATCTAACAGCCCAATTAAAAGCTGCTGGAGCTCCGAACCTCATAGAGGAGTTCTGGATCAACGGCATGACAGCCCAGCTGCAAGTGAAGCACTCTTGCTGGAGAAATTGTTCAATGGCTTATTTCCACAGAGACTCCCAGCTTTTCAGCACTTTCAGATATTCAGGTATCAGACTTCAGCCCATTCTGCATGTTAATTTTTTGTTTGTTCATGGGATGTGGGCGTCACTGGCCAGGCCAGCATTTATTGCCCATTCCTAATTGCCCTTGAGAAGGTGGTGATGAGCTGCCTTCTTGAACCGCTACAGTCCACGTGGGGTAGGTACACCCACAGTGCTGTTAGGAAGGGAGTTCCAGGATTTTGACCCAGCGACAGTGAAGGAACGGCGATATAGTTCCAAGTCATGATGGTGTGTGACTTGGAGGGGAACTTGCAGATGGTGATGTTCGCACATGGCTACTGCCCAGAGTGTACACAGATCACAATTAGAAGACGTGTTCTTCCTAATTGAAGGAATGAATTTCTTCACTGCCAGGTTCCCCTCCTTTTAACCATGATACCTGAGTTCAGTTGCTCAAGGTACATGGGCCCAGGTTTGTAGAACTCTTTCAAAATTTTACATCACAAACACAAACACTTGAATCGAAAATGTGTCCAGAAATCCACAAGGTTCCCCTTTCTTCACTCTTGTGGGGTTTGTGTGTGTGGGGGGAGGGGGGCTGCTCTCCCCAATGTCCTGAACATCATTTATCTCTCAACCAATATTACTTCAACAGATTTCCTGCTGTTTGTGAGAGCTTACTGTGCACACGTTGGCTGCTGCATTTCCTACTCACAGGAGGATGGTACAAACTTCCAGTGAAGAATTCTAGCCTCTCGGTAATCTATAATCAGTACAGTAGGTCGCATGAGTTTGTCCACACACTGGGCTGGATTTTACAGCACTCCTGACATCGGGTTCTGTGGCGGGGGGGCCGGATCATCATTCCGGCAGTGGCCCACCACGGAACCCGGCGGCAGGAGGCTGGGCCCGATCCTCCCGGCAGCAGTGAGGCTCCGTGGCGGCCCCACCACCACTGGGCAATGGGACCTGACTTTCCATATTGAAATGAGCACAATGCATACATTTAAATAAACTTACCAGCGAACCTACAGTCGGACTGCAACCTTCAGAGTGCCTTCATTTTCCCATCTGGGAAAAGCAGGCACCGCAGTGGTGGGGAAGGGGGGAATGTGAGATTTTGAGTGCCTGCACACAGGTAGCTGACACCATTGCTGGCGTTGGAGAGCCCGCCCCCTCCACGTGATTGGGGGGGCTGGGTCGACCGGGGTATCTAATTGAGCTGCTGCATGGGAGATCATGGTGGCATGGTGGCAAAAGGCCCGCTCATGCGGGCCGCTACATTTTTCACCCGTTGCCGCTCTCGACTGCAATTTTACATGGGGCAAGGCAGCGAGAAATGGCCCGCCCGCCAATCAAGGCCCTAAGTGACCAATTAACTGCCACTTAAGGGCCTCCTCCCACCACCGCTAGTATTTTACCTGCAGCAGCTGGACAGCAAAGGCCCCAAAACCTTCTTGCAGGCTGGGGAGAGGTCCTCCTGATCGGGCACCCTGTCCCCCATGGAGGGCCCACCCCAAAGCCCCAACTGCCCCCAACGCACAACACACCCCCCACTCCACAACCAATCCCCCTTGCCTCGCCGGGGCCCAGCTGATTGTCCCTGGCGAGGCCCCAAAAACTTACCATCTTTTGGAAAATTGAAAAATTCTGGCCTATATTACAGTAATTGCAGTCACTTATTACCACTACTCTATTGTTTTTACATCAATCTCAAACTTTTCTTCAATGGTACAACAGTTTTAAAAATCTGACCATTTTTCCTGCCTTCTTCCCCTCTCACATATTATGTGATTGTGTTGGTGGTTCTACCTGTCTTACCATGACACTTGTGAAGCTGGTTATAATAGAAGCCTGAAAGCAATTAGGAACACCTCAGTTAGATGGAGTGCTTACATATATGTCATTTAATTCAACGTGTATGAACTGTGACACATTAAAAAAATATAAAAATGCACTACACAATTAACCTGCAATCAAATAAGATCTTTCTGACAAGGGTTTAATTAAAAACTACATACTCTGACAAGTTAATAGAATTCAATCTTAAGAATGCATGTTCCCAAATTAAATTGCCACTTCCAAAAAAACAATTTCTCAATGTAACAGAGCCTAGAAAAATAGTTTTAAAATTGTTTAAAGGAGTGGTATCCAGGAATTATTTTCAGTGTATATACACAGTACATGTACATTGTCCTCCGAGTATAATACTAAAAGATTAATGAACGCTGATGATTGCTCATAGCAAGTCAAAGCACGTAGTCTGTGAGTTTGTGAGGGATGTAATGAGTAACTTGCCAGTTTAATTTTGATGATATTTTGCGCCGGAAGTACAAGATGGAAATGGCAGAGTGCCCGCCACAGTGTATCTGGGATCTTAGTGAGCGGGGCAAGCAGCTGTGTATCTCCTTAACCAATCAGACTGGAGGATTGTGAAATGAGCAGCGCAAGTTCTGAACAAAGAAGTGTAAATTTAAATCATGAATTCAATGTGAAATCAGGGACAGAAAGAGAAATAAAGAGAGGGAAAGAAAGCTTGGATTAAGAGAAGGAGAAAAAAAAGTTAGAAAAAAGTTTTTAAAAATGTAGTTTCAATTTTTTTTAAATATCTTAAACAGCAATTAAAGCCTGTAGGAATGAGGCTCCACACTTATAGCAGTTAATTTTCAGTGCCAGAAAGGTTGGCTGGCAGTTATTAACACTTATCATGTTGTTAAAAGGGTATTTAGAGCTGAAATGACCTGAGTTAACATTATGCGTTGAGTGTATGTCATATTTACAGTGCCAGTACAGGAGCTTCACAGTGCTCAATACATTTGAATGGGGAGCTAGACAGTGTAATGTTGTTTTCACAAAGCTAATGACGGAGCAATGCATCTCCAACTGCAACTTCTTGATTTTCATGTCAATCGCTTATCTGCCCTTGCCAGAAGTTACTGTGTTATTTGCACTTAAATATTTAAAACAATTTTTGAGCCATTATTTTGATCAAGGAGAATTGGGTTTCTGTTTTGGCCACAACTATCGGATTAGAATTAGTATTATAAATCATTTCTTTTGCTATTTTTATGAGGACAGTTTTGCTTTCAGTGAACATACATGAGCATACGAATTAGGAGCAGAAGTAGGCCATTCGGCCCCACTCGCCTGCTCCGCCATTCAATAAGATCATGGCTGATCTGTTTGTGTCTTGAACTCCACTCCCATCTATCCCCAATAACCTTTGATTCCCTTGCCTTACAAGAATCTATCTACCTTCACCTTAAAAATATTCAATGACCCCGCCTCCACCACCTTCTGAAGCAGTGTGTTCCAAAGTCGCACAACCCTCTGAGAGAAAAGATTTCTCCTCATCTCTGTCCTAAAAGGGCAACCCATAATTTTAAAACCGTGCCCCCACCCCAGTTCTGGACTGACCCAAGAGGAAACATTCTTTCCACTTCCATCTTGTCAAGACCATTCAGGATCTTATAAACTTCAATCAAGTCTCCCCTCACTCTTCTAAACTCCAGTGAAAACAAGCCCAGTTGTCCAACCTTTCATCATAAGAGAACCTGCTCATTCCAGGTATCAATCAAGTTACCAAAGAGTTATACAGCACAGAAACAGGCCCTTCGACCCATCATGTCTGTGCTGGCCGTCAAGCACCTATCTATTATAATTCCATTTTCCAGCACTTGGCCTGTAGCCTTGTATGCTATGGCGTTTCAAGTACTCATCTAAATACTTCTTAAATGTTATGAGGGTTCCTGCCTCTACCACCTCTTCAGGCAGTGTGTTCCAGATTACAACCACCCTCTGGGTGAAAACATTTTTCCTCAAATCCCCTCTAAACCTCCTGCCCCTCCCTTCAATCTATGCCCCCTAGTTATTGACACCCCCACTAAGGGAAAAAAATTTCTTCCTATCTATCCTATCAATGCCCCTCATAATTTTATATACGTCAGTCAGGTCCCCCCTCAGCCTTCTCTGCTCTAAAGAAAACAACCCTAGCCTATCCAGTCCCTCTTCATAGCTGAAATGCTCCAGCCCAGGCAACATCCCGGTGAATCTCCTCTGCACCCTTTCCAGTGCAATCACATCCTTCCTATAGTGTGGCGACCAGAACTGTATACAGTACTCCAGCTGTGGCCCAACTAGCATTTTATACAGCTCCATCATAACCTTCCTGCTCTTATATTCTATGCCTCAGCTAATAAAGGCAAGTATCCCATATGCCTTCCTAACCACCTTATCTACCTGTGCTGCTGCCTTCAGTGATCTATGGACAAGTACACCAAGGTCCCTCTAACCCTCTGTACTTCCTAGGGTCCTACCACCCATTGTATTTTACCTTGCCTTGTTAGTCCTCCCAAAATGCATTACCTCACACTTCTCAGGATTAACTTCCATTTGTCACTGTCCTGCCCATCTTACCAGCCCATCTATATCATCCTGTAATCTAAGGCTTTCCTCCTCACTATTTATGACACAACCAATTTTCATGTCCATGTCTGCATCAGTCCTAATTTACTAAATTGCAAATACAATTATTACCATCACTGACAATATCAATAAGCTGATTGGAGACTTTAAACATTAACAACAGCAACTTACATTTATATAGAGCCTTTAAAATAGTAAAGCTTCTCAAAGCACTTTACAGGAGCAAAATCAGACAAAAATTGAAGTGGAGCCAATGAAGAAGAAATTAGAAAAGATGACAACAAGTTTGGTCAATGAGTCAGGATCTAAATAGGGGCATCTTAAAAGAGAAGAGAGAAGTGGAGTGATGGAAAGGATTATCGAGTCATAGAGATAAAGAGTCATTTATAGCAGAGAAGGTGGCCATTCAGCCCATCAAGTCCATGATAACTCTTCATGGAGCATTCCAGTCAGTCCCACTCCCCTGCTAGATCCTCGTAGCCCTGCAAATTTATTTCCTTCAAGTGCCCATCAAATTTCCTTCTGAAATCATTGATTGTCTCCACTTCCACTACCCTTGTGGGTAGTGAGTTCCAGGTCATTACCACCCGCTGTGTAAAAACATTCCTCCTCACATTCCCCCCCTGCATCTCTTACCCAAAACCTTCAATCTGTGTCCCATAGTCCTTGTACCATCAGATAATGGAAACAGTTTTCCTTGTCTAACTTATCTAAGCATTTTATAATCTTGTATACCTCTATCAAATCTCTCCTCAGTCTCCTTTGTTCCAAGGAGAACAACCCCAATTTTTCCAACCTAACCTTGTAACTAAAATCCCTCATCCCTGGAACCATTCTGGTAAATCTCCTCTGCACCCTCTCAATGACCCTCACATCCTTCCAAAAGTGTGCTGACCAGAACTGGATGCAGTACTCTGGTTGGAGCCTAACCAGAGCTTTATAAAGGTTCAGCACAACTTCCCCGCTTTTGTACTCAATGCCTCTATCTATGAAGCCCATGATCACATATACTTTGTTAAAACACCCACTCAAAATGTCCTGCCGCCTTCAAAGACCTATGCACATGCACCCCCAGGTGCCTCTGTTCCTGCACATACTTTAGTACTCACCATTAAGTCTATATTGCCTCAAGCTAGCCCTTCTGTCAAAATGCATCACCTCACACTTGTCTGTATTAAATTCCATCAGCCACTTGTCTGCCCATTCTGCTAACCTATCAATGGTCCTGTTGCAGGTGGTTCATATCATCCTCACTGTTTGGTATTATGGTCAAATTTTGAATACTCTATATTCCAAGATCCAATTCATTTATATATAGCAAAACAACAGTGTTCCTAGCACTGACCCTTGCAGAACACCACTGTCTGCCAGCCTCCAGTCTGAAAAACAACCATTTACCACGACTCTCTGTTTTCTGTCCTTAAACCAATTTTTTTTCCAATTGGATACTGACCCTCCTGTTCCATGAGCTTTTATTTTGTTAAGCAGCCTTTTATACGGTACTTTATCAAACACTTTCTTAAAATCTATATAAACAACATCCACCGCATTCCCTTCATCAATCTTCTCTGTTACTTAATCAAGAAATTCCATTAGATCAGTCAAACATGATCTGTCTTTTACAAATGCATCCTGGCTATCCTTAATTAACTCAAACATCTCCAAGTGCCTGTTGACTTTTTCCCTGATTATTGTTTCTAAAACCTTATATATCACTGATGTTAAACTAACTGGCCTGTAGTTACTAGGACTGTCCTTATACCCTTTCTTGAATAAGGGTGTCACATTTGCCACTCTCCAATCCTCCGGCATATCTCCTATATCTAGGGAAGATTGGTATTATGGCAAGTCTTTCTGTTCTCTCCACCCTGACTTCCTTTAGCAACCAGGGATGCAAGCCACCCAGACCAAGTGACTTACTACCCTGAGCATAGTTAGTCTTTCCAGTACCTCCTCACTCTAAATTCTTACCCTATCCATTGCCTCTACCCTCTCTGCTTCTACCGATATTTTGTCAGATTCCTCTTCTTTAATAAACACCAATACAAAGTACTCATTAAGTATTCTAGCTTTGCTCTGTGCCTCCAAGCATATATTATCCTCTTTATCCCAAATAGGCTCTACTCCACCTCTTGCTCAGTCTTTGGCCTCCTTATCTCGCGAGACAATGGGTAAGTGCCTGGAGGTGGTCAGTGGTTTGTGGAGCAGCGCCTAGAGTGGTTATAAAGGCCAATTCTAGAGTGACAGGCTCTTCCACAGGTGCTGCAGAAAAATTTGTTTGTCGGGGCTGTTACACAGTTGGCTCTTCCCTTGCGCCTCTGTCTTTTTTCCTGCCAACTGCTAAGTCTCTTCGACTTGCCACACTTTAGCCCCGCCTTTATGAATGCCCGTCAGCTCTGGCGAAAGCTGGCAACTGACTCCCACAACTTGTGATCAACGTTACAGGACTTCATGTCGCGTTTGCAGACGTCTTTAAAGCGGAGACATGGACGGCCGATGAGTCTGATACCAGTGGCGAGCTCGCTGTACAATGTGTCTTTGGGGATCCTGCCATCTTCCATGCGGCTCACATGGCCAAGCCATCTCAAGCGCCGCTGACTCAGTAGTATGTATAAGCTGGGGATGTTGGCCGCCTCGAGGACTTCTGTGTTGGAGATACGGTCCTGCCACCTGATGCCAAGTATTCTCCGGAGGCAGCGAAGATGGAATGAATTGAGACGTCGCTCTTGGCTGACATACGTTGTCCAGGCCACGCTGCCATAGAGCAAGGTACTGAGGACACAGGCTTGATACACTCGGACTTTTGTGTTCCGTGTCAGTGCGCCATTTTCACACACTCTCTTGGCCAGTCTGGACATAGCAGTGGAAGCCTTACCCATGCGCTTGTTGATTTCTGCATCGAGAGACAGGTTACTGGTGATAGTTGAGCCTAGGTAGGTGAACTCTTGAACCACTTCCAGAGCGTGGTCGCCAATATTGATGGCTGGAGCATTTCTGACGTCCTGCCCCATGATGTTCGTTTTCTGGAGGCTGATGGTTAGGCCAAATTCATTGCAGGCAGCCGCAAACCTGTCGATGAGACTCTGCAGGCACTCTTCAGTGTGAGATGTTAAAGCAGCATCGTCAGCAAAGAGGAGTTCCCTGATGAGGACTTTCCGTACTTTGGACTTCGCTCTTAGACGGACAAGGTTGAACAACCTGCCACCTGATCTTGTGTGGAGGAAAATTCCTTCTTCCGAGGACTTGAACGCATGTGAAAGCAGTAGGGAGAAGAAAATCCTGAAAAATGTGGGTGCGAGAACACAGCCCTGTTTCACACCACTCAGGATAGGAAAGGGCTCTGATGAGGAGCCACCATGTTGAATTGTGCCTTTCATATTGTCATGGAATGAGGTGATGATACTTAGTAGCGTTGGTGGGCATCCAATCTTTTCTATTAGTCTGAAGAGACCATGTCTGCTGACGAGGTCAAAGGCTTTGGTGAGATCAATGAAAGCAATGTAGAGGGGCATCTGTTGTTCGCGGCATTTCTCCTGTATCTGACGAAGGGAGAACAGCATGTCAACAGTCGATCTCTCTGCACGAAAGCCACACTGTGCCTCAGGGTAGACGCGCTCGGCCAGCTTCTGGAGCCTGTTTAGAGCGACTCGAGCAAAGACGTTCCCCACTATGCTGAGCAGGGAGATTCCACGGTAGTTGTTGCAGTCACCTCAGTCACCTTTGTTTTTATACCACTTACTATCTTACTATCTTACTATCAGCTTACTATTTACATGCTGGTGGAGGATTCTTGGGTTCCTTTTTATGTTGACTGCTATTCTATTCTCACATTCTCTCTTTGCCAGTTTTATTTTCCTCTTCACCTTCCCTCTCAATTTAATGTATTTGGCCTGGTTCACACTTGAAGAATTCACCTGACATGCATCACACACCCTCTTATTTTGTTTCATCATAATCTCTATCTCCCATGTCATCCAAGGAGCCCTGTTTTTGGTTCCTCTACCTTTCGCCCTTGATGGAATCTACCCAGCCAGTACCTGAAGCATCTCTTCCTTAAACCTATTGTTCCATTACAACTTTTCCTGTCAACCTTTGGTTCCGATTTATCCTGGTTAGATCCCTTCTCATCGCATTGAAATTAGCCCTCTTCCAATCTAGTTGTTCTAACTTATATCATTCCTTGCTTTCCTGCATTACGAGTCTAAATTTTATGATACGATGATCACTCTTACCCAAGTGCTCCCCCACAGACACTTGGTCCACCTCATTCCCCAGCACCAGATCCAGCAATGCCTCTTTTCTAGTTGAGCCAAGAACATACTGATCGAGGAAGTTCTCCTGAACACAACCCAGAAATTCCTCCTCCTCCTTTCCCATTACTCTAAAATTATCCCAATCAATATTTGGGTAATTAATGTCCCCCAGTATCACCATTCTATAGTTCCTGCACATCTCTGTGATTTCCCTATAGATTTGCTCCTCTCTCACTCTCACTATTTGGAGGCGTATAGAATACCCCTAGTAGTGTAATCATACCTTTTTTGCTTCTTAACTCTTACCAAATGGATTCTGTCCTTGCCCCCTCAAGGATATCCTCCCTTTCCAACACTACATTTTTCTTCCTAATCAATACTGACACCTCACCTCCATTTTTTCCTCTTTCCTAAACTTTTCTGAACACTTTATATCCTTATATAATAATTGCCCAGCCCTCACCATTTTTAAGCCTGTTTCTGTTATTGCCACTACATCATATTCCCACACTGCTATTTGTGCTTGCAGCTCACCAACCTTATTCACTACACTTTGTGTATTTGCATACATGCATTCTAAACCTATCTTTGTATTCTTGTAGTCCTTCTCAGTCAGCTCCTATCTAATATGGAACTACTTCCTTCTCTAGTACTGTCCAACACACTCACATTATGCACCTTATTCCTCTTTTCTATTTATATATGCTGGTGCCCATCCCCTGCCAGTTTAAACCCACCTCAACCCGACTAGTGAATCTCCCCATGAGGGATTGGTTCCAGTCCTGTTGAGCTACAATCCATACCTTTTGGATAGGTGCCTTCTGCCCCAGAACTGGTCCCAATGCCCCAAGAATCTGAAGCTCTACCTCCTGCACCATGCTTCAAGCCACGCATTGATCCTCCCTATCTTCTTATTTCTACTCTCACGAGCATGTGGCACTGGAAGTAATCCAGAGAATACTACCTTGAAGGTTCTACTCTTTAACTTCCTCCCTACCTCCTAAAGATCTGACCGTAGGACCTCAATACCTACCCTCTCTGTTATTGGTACTAATGTGTACCACAACTTCGGTCTCACTCCCTTCCCCTTGCAGAATATCCTGCACCCTCTCCATGGTGTCCTTTACCCTGGCACCAGGGAGGCAACACACCATGCAGGACTCACGACGATGGTTACAGAAATACCTGTCTGTCCCCTTGACTATGGTATCTCCTATAACAACTGCATTTCTACACTTTGCTGTTCACTCCTCTACAGTCCCATGCCCATTGGTGCCATGGACTGGACTGCTGCACTCCTTCAAGGTACTGTCAATCCCAGCAGTCTCCAATGCTGAGTACTTGTTTGTGAGTGGCACATACCCCAAAGACTCCTGCACATATTGCCTCCTCCTCTTCTGGATGGCCACACACCTAGTATCCTAAACTCTTACCGCCTGGGGGTGGCCACCTCCTGGAAAGTCCGATTCAGGAAGCTCTCCTGCTCCCTGATGTTTTGCAGTGACTCCAGCTGCCCCTCAAGCTCAGAAATCCTGAAGCAATTGGCGACACTTCCTACACACGTGGTCATCCAAGACACGTGAATTGTCCTGGAGTTCCCACATGGCACAGGAACTGCAAGCAACAGGTCACAGCTGCCTATCCACGATCTAAAAAGAACCATATTCCCTCTTTTTTATAATCTAGTTGGTAACTTGTTTAACCTATTAATTTTAATTAAAGTCTCCAGACCTGCTCTGTGAGTTTGGGGCAAGATTTCCAGGGCTTAGGGACTAGGCAGCTGGAGGCATGGTCACTATTTGTAAAAATATTAATTTTATTTACATTACTTTTATTTCTAACAAAGACGAAACAGTGAAATAGAGAATTTGTTTTGATTGTCTTCTTGATAAGCTTGCCTTTCACCCTCAATGATGTTGATAATAATAGAGAAGGATGAATTTTAGGACCAAGGATATTGTACTGTAAAGACAGGCATATATAAATAAGCTAGGTGGAGAAATATGAGCTTAAAGAAGTATTAACATTGCAATGTAAGGGCCATGAAATTGGGTTCCGTAGTGCTGGCACCAGCAGCACTATGGAAGCACTAAGATCAGCAAATGGTGTGCGCGGCACCTCTGGCCACTTCCATATGCTGCGAGCTGCACCTCACACTGAGAAGGGAGCTAGCTCGATGTGTGCACTAGAAGCACCAGGAGTACTCAGACCATGACATCACTCGGCGTTCCAGCTGATTTGACACACACAAGTCAAGAGAACGCCTGTGTTAATCACTCACAGTTGAAGATTCGTTCACCTGCGTGAGGGAACTACACCCCCCCCCCACCCCCCCCATCAGTTAAAGGGCCAGTCATCCAACTTGCAAGTGAAGTTCTTTTGACTTACTTCTGCTATAGAAAATTTGTGTAAGTACTGTGGAGTATTTTTGGAGATGTTGTGATGGGTTGGTGCACCCACCCATACAGGGAGGGCAGAGGATTTGGTCACCTGTCCACACTAAGTCTGCAAGAGGTATGGGGACTGTAGTTGCAGTGCCTCTGGGTCTGCAGCATGACAGGGAGACGGAGCTGAGGCTGTAGAGTGAGGAAGCTGTGTGCAGAAGGAGAAGGTGTAGGGCTCGCCACCAATGGCCCTACCCACCACCGGTTTTCAGAGAGCATTTCTCATACCTCCACCTCACCCAGGAGCAATGCCTGAAATGCCTCAAATTCATAAAAGCATAAGAAATCGGAGCAGACCATCCAAGCCCTTGAGCCTGCTCTGTTATTCAGCACATGGCTGATCTTCTGCCTCAATTCCATTTTCAGTGTCTCTCAGTGTCTACCCTGTCAAGCCTCTTTAAAATGCTGGATGTTTTAATGAGATCATCACTCATTATTCTAAACTCAAGACAGTCTATGTTAAATTCCAGAAAGCATGTTATGGAAGGATAATGCTGGATCCTATATTTACTCAGTTTCACATTTATTGTACAGAGTAAAAGGTTTACAAACATGTAGCTCCTCACTCAAACCCTCCCCCAGTCTCAGTGAGTGTCTGCTTATAAGTGCTCAACTAAGACCCCAATTAAGACCCTTCACCTGTATATAATCAAACCATTGACACACAATTAACAGATTAAAGTATAGCTCCAATTTACTCAGTCTCTCACCATAGGACAACCCTCTCAACCCAGGGACAACGTAGTGAAACTTCATTGTGCCGTCTCCAAGGCAAGCATATCCTTCCTTAGATATGGAGACCAAAACTGCACACAGTGTTCCAGGTGTGGTCTCACCAACAAGTCAGCCTCACACCAGAGTGAGGACATACTGACAGTGGCCGTCAAGTCACCATCACTTTAAATGTCTATGCATCTGGATTATTCCAAATGGCTGCTGGCAACATAGTAAACATATCTGAGTCACTGCAGAGGAGGAGATGAGTGTTCATCATTTTCTCTCTAAGCAGAGAGAAGCAGGAAGAGCGAGCACATGGATTTGCCAAGATAGCAGGAGTCTCAATGGTGCTGGGAGCCCCCGATTGCATGCACATGACTCTCTGAGCCCCACATGTCATCAGGGAGTGATACAGGAACTGCAAGGTCTATCACTCCATGGATGTATAGTTGGTGTGCAGCCATGCCCAGTACATCATGACAGTGAATGCCCGCTACCCCGGCAGCAGCCACAATGCCGTCAGTCTGAGGCAGTTTGCCATTCCCACTGTCTTCGGGCCATCAAGAACCAGAGGCTGACTACCTGAGGACAAGAAATACCCCCTGAACACATGGCTGATAACCCTCCTCCACCACCTGACCACACACGAATAATGGGTGTGCAATCAGAGTCATGCAGCCACAAGAAACATCGTGGAGCAGACCATTAGCATGTTTAAGCAACGGTTCTGATGCCTGGACCATTCAGGGGAAGCCTTACAATACACTCCAGAGCATGTATCATAGTTCATTGTTCATTGTGATCAGTTGTGACCTCCACAACCACCATTGTCATCAGACATCCGGAGACTATCTCAGGAAAATGAGGAAGGGGAGGAAGAGGAAGATGCAGGGAAGAGGCATCCAGGATACCTCCGGACTTGCTGTCTGGGAATGCCTATTCAAACTCTGCTTCCATATGGAGATCATCCCTTCACCACCATGGCTCCACTATTCCCCACGTTTCCATGCATCTGGGATGTCCCATCACAGTGTTCTCTTGACTGAGATCTTACAATAAAAGACACCAACAAAAACCTTTCCATCACTTCTTTATCCAACAGCACATACAGTTGTACAAACAGAAATGAGCTATCCACCCTTGTGCATTCCCTTAGTGCCTGTCTTCTGTGTGCCTTTGCCTGTCCTAGTGCTCCTACACAGTGCTATCCCAGTAGCTGCAGCATGGCTCGTGGAACGCTGCTGACTTTCACTGGGGTAGACTGTAGATGGCCGTGCAGGACAATCTCAAGCAGCCCTGTGTCTTGAGGGCCTAGCTTGGGACTGCGCCACCTCGATATGTGTGGCAGCAGTCTGGGTTGGTTAGCTGAGAGGCAACACCAAGGGCACTGGTGGAGTGACAGGGAATTGGTGCATGAATGTTGTCATCCTGAGACAGGACAGCAGGTTGTGCACCATGGAGGCACTGCCACCCGGTGCGGCAGCACCCCAGCAGTCCTAGTACTGTACTGCCATGAGACTCTGCATGCCCCTTTCAACACTGGTATGTGCAGCCATGATGACAGCAATCAGAGCGTGCATGGCATCAAGCGTGGATCTCATGACCTCCGTCTGAGCTTCCACTGCAGCACTGAGATGTTAGGTGCTTCTGCTGGTGCTGCAATGGAAGCTGAAATAGTGGCTACCAGATGCTACATCACAGCTGGGTCATGTAGTTGGTCACCCATTCCACAGTGGAAAGGATGGGCTCCAGGCTCTGCCGGATGCCCTGTGCCATGTTGGAGCTGGACTCCTCCATGCTCCTTGACAGTGAAAGGAGGCTGGCCGACAGGCCTGCCAATGCACCAAGCATCTTGGTCTGCATGCTCATTAGCATTGTCCCATATGCCACCCCATCGCAGTCCTCATCTGAGTCCCTTGTAAAAGAATGCATAGAATCACAGAATCGTTACAGTGCAAAAGGAGGCCATTCAGCCCATCGACAATTCCCTCAATTCCATTCCCCTGCCTTCTCCCTGTAACCCTGCATCCTCCAGGGAGCTGGCACATGAGCTATCCTTTCCCCCTGATCTAGCTGCAGCCCACTCCTGCCCAGTGACTTATCACATGCAGGTCATACTACCCTCTAAAGTTTGCACAATGCCTGTATCAGGGTTAGTGGCTGCAAGTGTCAGATCAAGTGATGGTGCTTCTTCATCTGTGCTGTGCTGTTGATCAGTGCTGATGGGTGAGTGATGGCAGTGTGCTGCACTGAGTTGCATGAAAGCTTGGTGGTGCAGTGGGTAGGTGATGCCTTTTGAAGATGCATTCACTAACCACATGTGAAGTCATTGAATTTCTTCCGGCACTGCAGCTATGTCCTTGGACCCAGTCACCGGGAATTGAGCTTCATGGCCACCTGCTCCCATTCCCTTTGGAGGGTGCTTCTTGAGGGCCTCCTGGCCTCCCACAGAAATATGGTCTCCCTCCGCCTGTTGACATCCATCACTAAAGCCTCCAGGGCTAAATCCGTGAACCTGGGAGCCCTCTTTCTGCCCCAGTGCTCCATTTATTCTGCTTCTTGCAGCCAATTGCACGACAAGCAGTCAGCAGCAGTTCCCTTCGACTGAGTGCAGCTCCTCTTTAAGAAGGACAGACTGCCTTTAAGAGGTGAAGGCTAGCTGAAACACATGTTAGCCACACACACACACCAGCTGAGCCTTCAGCCAATCAGCAGCATGGGACACGCTCAGCGGAACAATATAGTCATTCTAATGAGGATGCAGCACAAAGTTTGTGTGCGCCCTGCCTCAACAGGACTGGGCACGGGCAGATTGCGAATCGCAACCCCCACAAGCAGAATCAGGAGGAATAGAATTTTTAGCCCATAAGCTTTCACAGAAGGGGACAGTGTGAGGGCAAGAGATGGATGCAATATAACAGGCAATCAGCTGCTATGAGAATGTGCATCAAAGCTGTTTTTTAGCAAAGCTAGGGCTCGGTATAAAGCATTGATAGGAAGTTCAATATGGTGTGGCATGGCACCCCTAATCTCTGATTGGCAATTGGTGCAAACAACTGGGTGGTCATAAAACATCAGATAGGGCTACATCCAACAGGAGGAAGACCATAAGCAAAAATGGCATAAAGAGATAACCAGGTTTTACTTAGGAAAAGGAGAGGACTGTTGCTGCCTTCAAGACTGTGGCATGAACAGACTTGGAGAAATCATCTTCACGAGTCCTCATTAATATCCATGCACATGAGTGTTGGACGCAAGGCTAACACCTGTTACACTGTATGGTTATTTAGGGTATTTGAGATTAATGTGCTGTCAATAATAAATGATGTTCATTCCCAAACATATTACTGTCCCTAGCTTTATGAAATTGATTAATTGGTAAAGGATTTATCCAGCTTCAATGGTGGGAAAAAAGGAAATCGGGGATGCATGAGAGGCCAGAGTTGGAGGAGCGCAGAGATCATGAAAGCGCTGCAGGGGATTACAGAAACAGGGAGGGGGTGAGGCCACGGAGAGGTTTGAAAATAAGGATGAAAATGTAAAATTCAAGGCATTTCTGAACTGGGAGTCAATGTAACTCAGCAAGCTTCGGCCTGTAGGTGAAAATATAATCACTACCAGAGAAAGAAAAATCAAATTGCCTAAAATAATTTGAACAGTTAAGATAGTGGTTTGGGGCACCATCTAACCTGACCCCTATATGAAGCATAAAGTATATATTTCCAGTTACTTTTCTCTTGCTTGTTTAGACTGAGCTACTGACATGATGATTTAATGCATTGCACTGCAGTGAATTATAAGTTGGCAATAAGCAAAATCCAGCTCACAGCTAAAGATCTCTTAGAAAACCAGTATTGGGTATCGATTGTGCTATGTTTTGTTACACTCTACTGCTGTTTGGGCATCCAAGGACTATATGACAAACACATTATGGAGGAACATCTCCTGTAGCAAGACAAAGAGATGCACTTTTCTTGAAAGTGCTTATTGTTTAATATCACTTTATCAACTGAAAGGGCACAATCTGGTGAAACACATGCATGGTATTAACGCATTATTTTATTCGGCCTCAACTTCCAAATTCCTTTTCATCTGTACAGAACAATCATCATCTAGTCAGACTTTATTAATTAATTTGTTTATGGTTTTCTACCCAATTGTTCAAAATCCTGAAAAGTCAATCTGAAATTCAATTAATAATTTCAATAAATGAGGAAACAAACTCAAAATGCTGGAAATCAAAAGCAACGTGTCTTTAAAATGCTGGATACACACAGAAGGACAATCAGTATCATTAAAAGGACAGGTCAGTGTTTTGGATAAAACCCTTTGTCATAACTGAAAACTGAATGATAAGCAAGAATTTTCATGGAGTTGGCAAAATAGATGGGGGAGGATTAGAGACTTCAGTCACCAACTGAGAGTCAATGGTTGAATGAGCTGCTTAATAGAAAAGCAAGAAATTGTGCAATAGCATGAAAGATCATCTCCGTGAGGCAATGGAAAGATTTTAGAGGGGAGATTTTCCATTACCAACTCAATTGAGCATCGAAAGTAAACAACACAGGCTGCAATTTAACACTGTCAGCTCATTTGAATAATTATTCAGAGCCGCCAGCATAAAAAATAAAACAAATGGGTGAAAAAGGTCAAATTCAGCTTAAAGGGCATGTTGTAATAGACATCACGGAGACCTGGCTGCAAACTGGGCATTATCCAGGCTACAGGATCGTTAGAAAGGACAGAGACGTTGGGAAAGGAGGAGAAGTAGCAATATTGATAAAAACACTCAGTTACTGCAGTGGGAAGAAATGGTTTCAATTAGGCTGATCAGCCAGTGGAAACAGTATGGGTAGAACTAAGGTACAACAAAGGATGCAAGATTCTAATGGAAGTTGTCTACAGACCTCCTGGCAGTTGTGATGTAGTGCCGGGGGGAGGATGTATAATTATGGACATCAGGGAAGCATTGGCATAAACAATGCGGTTATACTGAGAGATTATCATTTTCACATAGACTGTGAGAAGCAGGAGAGCTCAACTAGTAAAAGTAATGAATTTCTACAATCTGCTGGGGAATACTTTTATTTGAATTTGTAGTTTTTTTAATGGAAAGAAAGGCAGAATGTAAGAATTATGAGGAGGATAAAGTGTATTAATATGGGTGAATGAAGATGATCTTTCTGAAATCCTTCACTCAGGATAAAAATAACTTAAAGCTAACAAACAGGAAGTGGAAGTTTCTCATTTTACTACCTAACAAGAAGATATTAGGGCAGAGACATGTGCATTAAAAGACAGTTTGCCACTTCTTATACCTTCAGACATTGGAACAGGGTATTTATTGATGAGGTCAGAGCCTCTATAATTCTTTATGTTCAGCAATCTGTTCAATAATCCTAAAGGTTATAAATGGCCAACAAAGTTAAACTCGAGTATTGCTGAAAATAGAGACATGTTGTCGAAGCTTTTCATCTTGCACTCATCAGGACAATCTGCAAGAATACCAATGTAAGGGAAAACAACAACTTTATACTGTATGAGAAGAGAGTGCTGATTGGTTGGCAAGTGGACTCTGATTGGTAGAGGCACTGCCATGGAGAATGCACCAGTTTATGGTGACTGACAGTTAACTGCCAAGTGTTGTGTGAAATTTAAACCAGGCAGCTTGACTCTGATTGGCCAAGGCATTGCCCTGAGGAATGAACCAGCGAATGGCGATCATATAAGTTAAAGTTAAACTCGATGAACAATGGGTCACAAGCTGAAACTTGCTGACAAGTGAATTGTTAAAGCTGTATGCATGACCATATATAGACAAAGAAATGGGTATACAAAATAGCAATAAATAGCTCTTGAAATGTGCCACTTCGGGACAACATCATCTGAACCCAACTAAGTGTCTCAAGTATGATAATTGAGTGAACTGCTAATGTACCCTTGTGTTAGAATATGTCTGTTAGATTCTGGTTAACTATCTTTTAATGTAGGGCTGGTTTTTAATATTTTCATGCCACTGGTAACAGGGGAGCCCGACAGCGGGTGGAGAACCCAGAGGTTTCAGCAGTGCATTTGTCAGTGACTTTTTAACGCAGCCACTGTATTTACACCTGACTTCCATTTTTCCCGATCAATTAGCACGAGTGGGCGTGATGACAATCCATATCAGTCTACTTCAGCTCAACTATTTAAAGGGACCCTGCTAGGATGAAATTTGAAATATAGTCCAGGTATTTAAATAAAGCCAGAGTCTGGAGCAATGGACTCGCAAGGCTGCACTGTGCCTCTTGGATGCCTCTTTAAAGATGATGCTGCAGCCTCTGAGGGCCAGCAGGGAGATTCTGTTCCCTGCCAACAGGAGGAAGAAGCCTTCTGGAGAGAACAAGACGACATTGTTGGAGATTGCAGAGGAGGTCAGCAGCAGGGGTGTGGTGACACGCTCCTGGATACGGTGCCGCTAAAGGTTTAGTTGTCTAACGAGGGCAAGACAGCTGAGTGCAATGGCAACATTCAAGTATATCCTGATGTGCATCTAACCCCAACCTGTCTCACTCTGCCTTCCTAAGCCAACTCCTGCACGACATCCCTCACACCAACTTACCTTGCAGGTGCATCCATCCCTTTATGGCTATGTATTTCCTCACATCCCAATCTGACCATCCACTAATGACACTCACCCTCAGCTTAATGCAATGTCATACCTATCCCTCACTGTAACCCTCAACATATGTTACCCATGCATCCACGTAACACATTCCATTTCTCTCGCTCATGAGACTCTTCTTTCCCTCCTCGCAGGAGTAGGGAGCAGAGAACACCCGGAGAGAGGCAAAGAACCGGAGGTGACCCTCCAGTCATCTCCAAGCTGACAGCTGCAGAGGAGGAGGTGCTGGAGAATCATAGCATAACTGACCATCAGAGATGGAGTGGCGGAGTCTCCCAGCTACCTGCTGAATGATATCACACAGTCTCATGTCATCAACTTGCTTTACTTTGGAGGTCATTTCTACTACTTTGGAGTCTAGTGCGTTTGATCTACACTTCCAAGCTGGCAACCTTCAGTTCAGCACAGGAGCTGCTTATGCAGCTGTACCTTGGAGCTCAGGTGAGGAACAAGAGGAACAGCAGCACCACCAGTAGCGGCAGCAGCAACAGCAGCCTTCTCTTCAACCACCTGCCACTCCACAGGACAGAGGGGATGGGCACAAACCTCCAGCTTGTAGGAGTGTTTTTTTAAATTCATTCTCAGGATGTGGGCATCGATGGCAAGGCCAGCATTTATTGTCCATCCCAATTGCCCTTGAGAAGGTGGTGGTGAGCCACTTCTTGAACTGCTGCAGTCCTTGGGTGTAGGTAAACCAACAGTGCTGTTAGGAAGGGAGTTCCAGGATTTTGACCCAGCGACAATGAAGGAACAGCAATATAGTTCCAAGTCAGGATGCTGTGTGGCTTGGAGGGGAACCTGCAGGCGATGGTGTTCCCATACATCTGCTACCCTTGTCCTTCTAGGTGGTAGAGGTCGCAGGTTTGGAAGGTGCTGTCGAAAGAGCCTTGATGAGTTGCTGCAGTGCATTTTGTAGATGGAACACACTGCTGCCACTCTGCATCGGTGGTGGAGGGAGTGAATATTTTTAGATGGGGTGCCAATCAAGTGGGCTGCTTTGTCCTGGATGGTGTCGAGCTTCTTGAATGTTGTTCGAACTGCACCCATCCAGGCAGGTGGAGAGTATTCCATCACACTCCTGACATGTGCTTTGTAGATGGTGGACAGGCTTTGGGGAGTCAGGTGGTGAGTTACTCACCGCAGGATTCCTAGCCTTTGACCTGCTCTTGTAGCCACGGTATTTATATGGCTACTCCAGTTCAGTTTCTGGTCAATGGTAACCCCCAGGATGTTGATGGTGGGCGTTCAGCGATGGTAATGCCATTGAATGTCAAGGGGAGATGGTTAGATTCTCTCTTGTTGGAGATGGTCATTGCCTGGCACTGGACTGAATGTTACTTGCCACTTATAAGCCCAAGCCTGAATGCTGTCCAGGTCTTGCTGCATATGAACATGGACCCCCAATAAAGGGTTTACAGGCAGAGTATCAGCTTTCTGGCCGGGACTGAGCTCAGGAGGCTCAGAGCTTTCCGCCAGGTGGGCGCTGATATTTACAGCCTCCTGGAAGAAGATCTGCTACCAGTGGGCCAGTTGGACACCCTTTGCCAGTGGTTGTCAAAGCCACCATAGCCCTGCATTTCTTCACCTCTGGCTCATTCCAGGGATCTGTTGATGCTATTTGTTGAATCTTGCAATCTATACCCAGTTCATCCAATCACTCACTCATAGACCACTCACTTTTTCCAGTATAAATTCCCCCGTAGTGTCTAATGAAGACTTATGTCCTTTGATTAACAAAGTAGCACGCTGAACTGAGATCTCACGAGTTAATTAGAATCGGAACCTAATACATGTATTTGGGATGGTTTTCTGGAACAAATGGGGTAGAATTTTGTCTTGACTTCAACAGAGCTGAATATCAGACAAGGTGTATGACATGCGTCCCAAGCCTTACTGCCCATTTTGTGCTACTGTCCAAGATCGATTTCTACTCCAATATTGTTTTAGGATCAAGAAGGGAAGAGGCCGTATTAAATTTAGTAATGAGTAATAAGTCAGAGTTACTTAACAATCTGACAGTAAGGGAGTACCTTGCAAATCGTGACTAATAGTGTGATTCAATTTGATATGTGTTTCGAGAAGGAGACAGGGCAATCACAAACCAATTAAATTAAAGTGAGGCAAACTTCAAAGGGATGAGAAATAAATTGACCACAGAAAACTGGACTGAGCTGTTAATGAATAACATACAAAATGTGGGAAGTATTCAAAAAATTGGTACTGTACACAACCAGTATATTATCCCTAAAAGGCAAAATCTCCACTTGCGCAGTGAAGCAACCATCGTCAATAAATGAGGTAAAAGACAGTATCAAGCTGAACAAAAGGATCTAATCAAATGCAAGGAAATGTTGAAATGCAACAGACTGAGAGCTATTCAAAGCAACAAAGAGATGCAAAGAACATTAAGAAAGAAAATTGCATGGGATATCAAAGTGAACAGTAAAAGGTTTTATAATACTAAGAAAAGGAGAATGGAGAAGGGCCCATTAAAGGCAGCTGAGGCTGTATTGGACAATAAGGAAATGGAAAAATTGTTCAATGTGTTTTTTAAATTCATTTTCACAGTAGTGAAAGGGCGAAATTACTAGCAGTACAAGGGAACCTAAAAATATCAAGGGAGGAACATAATGGTTTTAACATATGTATAACAACAAACATTAAAAAATAGGACTTCAAATCTGCAGGACCTGACAGTTTCCACCCCAGGGTATTAAAATAAGTAAGTGAAGAAATTGCAGATGTGTTTGTCATAATTTAATAACATTTCACCCAAGAGCCTACTAACGAAAATAAAAGCACACAAAACTGGAGGTCAACATGTGACATGTTGGTAATTGATTGGGTGGGAGGAATCAGAAAGCAGAAATAACGGGAATGTACTCTGATTGGCAATATGTGACAAATGGTGTTCTTTGAGGATCTGTACTGGGGCCTCAACTTTTCACCATACATGGATGAAAGTATCGAGAGATGTTCTATCCAAGTTTGCAAATGATACTAAGTTAGGAGGCACCATAATGAGAGCAACAAGTTGCAAAGGAACATTGACAAATTCAGTGAGTGGGCAAAACTGTGACAGATGGAATTCAATGCAGGGAAGTATGAGGTCATCCCCTTTAGATCCGAGAAGGAGAAATTGGAATATTCTCTAAATGGCGAGAGACTAGGTACTGTGAAGGAACAAAGGAATCTGGGTGTCCATGTACACAAATCAATAAAAGCTAGAGCATAAATGTTTTTTAAAAAAGGCTCTTGAATGTTGGTCTTTATCTCAAGGGGGCTGGAATACAAAGGTGAGGAAATTAAGCTGCAGGTGTACAAAGTCTTGGTCAGACCTAACCCAAAGTACTGAGTTCAGTTTTGGGTATCACACCTCAGGAAAGCTATGTTGGCCTTGTGCAGATGAACTAGAATGATATCAGGGATTAAAGGATGGGTTGCATAAATTTGGTTTGCATTTGCTTGAGTTTAGAATGTTGAGAGTGAACTAATTGAGGTGTTTAAAATGATAAAAGGATTCAATAGGGTAGAAACAGAGAAAGTATTTCCCCTAGTGGAGGAATCCAGCACAGGGGCCACAGTTTGAAAATAAGGGTTAGGCCATTCAGGAGTGAAATCAGGAATATTTTCTAACACAAAGGCTAGTATCTGAAATTCTCACCCCAAAAAGGTGGGGGCAGGGGGGGGTGGGGGGGGGTCAGTTGAAATTTTCAAGTCTGGGATTGATTGTTTTTTGCTGGTTAAGCGTTTTAAAGGATATATAGCAAAGGTGAGTAAATAAGTTGAGGTACACATCAGCCATGGTCTGATTGAATAGAGGAACAGGCTCAAGGGCTGCACGGCCTACTCCTGTTCCTGTGCAGCTTTTACTTTGTACAATGAGAAAGCTGTTACGAGCTCACAGGACAACAGTCTTGTTTCTACTGTGCCTTTATTGAACTGGCCATGTGATGGCTGCCTGCAGTGAGTGCCTCATGGTAGAGATCACATGACGGAGGCACATTAGTACAGTATTGTATTTCTATCCCAAACATCCCCCTTTTCGTACAAAAAAAACAAAAAATATTTGTGCATACATTGTCATTTACACTGTGAGTTGCCCAACTGTTCTCATGCATTAGCAATTTGTTATTCTCATTAGTCTCCGCACTTACATTGCACACATAGTCTTTTAATCGTGCCGGTCTGTTAATGGTGTGCATGCGCATTGTCGTTGGCTGTTCATCTGGGTGATCTTCCTTCTCTGGGGGGTATCATTCCCATGTCACTTGTTGGTGCTGTGGTAACTGCTGTTGGGAAGGGGGTACGAGGGGGTAGGGGGTGGGGGGAAGGGGGTGTGGGGGGGTGAGCTGGGAAGGGGGTGCGAGGAGGGAGGGGGTGGGGGAAGGGGGTGCTAGGGGGGAAGGTGGTGTTGGGGGGAAGGGGGGAGGCGACCAGCAGGGTTCGTGACCCTGGCAAGCAGGCCGGCCCACAGCCTGCATAGCCTCCTCGATGTCGGTGTCCTCTAGGCTGACGCCGCGCTCGTGGTCGCCATCCAGCTCACAGTGGAGCTTCTTTCCCAGCTCCCAGCTGTAATGGCGGAAGGGCGACTGAGGCCGGATTAAGACCCTGAGCCTCGACGATCGCCTCATGGGCACTCAGGCCGCCTTTCACATCCCTGGCCAGCGCCTTCCTGGTGAGCGCGTAGCTCACACAGTGGCTGCACCAGGACGAGTAGCACTCCACCTCCCAGGCGGACGACGACTTCCTCAGCAGATGATATCTGTTCCCTGTGGAACTCTGCTTGAGATGGCTTGGTTATGTGAGTCACATGGAAGATGGCAGGATCCCCAAGGATACATTGTACAGCGAGCTCGTCACTGGTATCAGCCCCACCGGCCATCCATGTCTCCACTTCAAAGTCGTCTGCAAACGCGACATAACGTCCTGTGAAATTGACCACAAGTCGTGGGAGTCAGTTGCCAGTGATCAGCTGAGCTGGCGGACAGCCATAAAGGTGGGGCTAAAGAGTGGCGAGTCGAAGAGACTTAGCTGTTGGCAGGAAAAAAGACAGAAGTGCAAGGAGAGAGCCAACTGTGTAACAGCCCCGACAACCAATTTTTCTGCAGCACCTGTGGAAGAGTCTGTCACTCTAGAATTGGCCTTTATAGCCACTCCAGGCGCTGCTTCACAAACCACTGACCATCTCCAAGTGCTTACCCATCGTCTCTCGAGACAAGGAGGCCAAAGAAGATAACTGCTGTTGTTCCATTTCCACTGTCGGGGTTCTGCAGACCTCTGGGACTGATGGTTGATCTGTGGTCTGTGCAGTATTGTGTGACTGCCTTTAAGAGTGATGTCCCCTGAAGATCTTAGTATGATAATGAGCTGATTACCAGGATGCAGTCATGTGACTACATGCCAGACTCACTCTGTAACTGTAATACCAAGAGGCAACTTTTGTAAATAGTTAGCTCTGCACTGTATACATTAGTTAGCTGTTTAATAAACTTGAGATCTTCAATCAGCTGAACTCCACACCTCTCATTTATGTTGCATCAGACAACATAAAAAGCTTCTCTTTACATGGTGGCAGCTGTGGTGAGAAGACAAAATCCAAGATTGAAGACCACAGGATAACAGCTTTAATAACAACCCACAGCTAAAAGAGAGAAAGTTAAAAGAAACACTGGCCCAAATAGTGTAAAGAAGAAAAAAGAACTCACATCCAGTTGTAGAGGTCAGAGCTGAACGAGAGGCTGCAAATCAATCACTGTGAGTGGGTGAGTCAATGTGCTGTCAGTACAGAAACCCCAGTTAAAAATAAAGCTTTGAAGTGCTTGCAAAGTTGATTTTTTAAAAAAGGCCCAGGAAAAGAAAAGAAACAAGGAAATCCTAATCCCTATCTCAGGCTGATCGATTGTTTTCAAAGGCTTCCTCAGGTGCCATCACAGGAGGTGCCCGACAGCAAAAAGCATGTGAATCCTCCATTCACACAGCTCGTAGCTAAAGCTATAAAAAGAAAGCATTAAATCATTCGAACTCTGCAGAGCCTTCACTCACGGTCAGAGTTTTTAAAAAGTTAAAACCACTCAACTCAATTGCCTCTTGAACAGCTGTATAAACAAACCCAAAAAAAAGCACTTGAAATGCCTATCACACAGCTGTATAAACAAACAGACTAGAGTGCTGGAAGCTAGATAAACAGAAAAGCTGCTGCTGTCAATCAAAGCAACCAAAGACAATTTCTTAAAGAGAAAACAGCACAGAGTCACAGAAATGGGTCTTAAAGCAAGCTTTAAAGCACAAGAACATCAGGAACATCGATCCCAATTTTCCAGGCATGAACTGGAAAGCCTTGGATATCCTATCCAAGTTCAAACTGTTTCATCAGAGAATGCAACTATGCTTTTCAGACCAAGCAATTGTAGAACCAGAGAAGCAGGCTGTAAAAATAATGATTGCAATTGGAAATTAGGGATTACACAGAGTAAACACCTCTGGATTATCTTAACAGGATCAGAAAGATCCCGCATAGATATGGAAAGTGCTGGAAGATCAACTCAGATTAAAAGTGAATTTTTGAATTCACTGCCTGGAGTTGAAGTCCTATAGGCAACAGCCACAGGAACCAGCTCATCAGCAGATGCCATTGTAACAGCAACAAATGCCATTTCTCAGAAGCTGAGCTGTCAGATCGAATAATGGAGCTGGTAATTGTATTGACACCCATTGAAGCATTTCAGAAAGATCTCTTCGGGAAAAGGAAAGGTGACCGCATCGATGCAGTACTGGAAGATGGCAGGACAACAGCACCTGCAAGCACAAAGTGCAACCAACATTATCGGCACCATAACCAGGTCAAAAAGAGCAAGCAAGCTGTGTGGTAAGTGCGGTCTGTCCCACTCACAACAGAATTGTCCTGCATTTCACGACATTTTCAAGGCAAGCGGTGCAAAAGGACACTGGGCCCACCTGTGCAAGAATTCTGGCTCGAAAGATGTAGCCAGAAGCCACAGTAGGACACGAGCCAACAGAAGACAGGCGCAGCAACATGTCAACAGCAGCAAGGAAAATGCCAGAGACCTGTATAAATGCAAACCATTACATGAGGTCCACAGCAAAACAAACCTCAGACAAGACCCAGAGAGAAGTAGTCCTCAGTCAGAAGATGAGTAAGCATTCCACATTGGGAACTTGACACATCATGTTGATGAAGTCAAACAACTGGAAGCTTTCGCCACGATTAACATCATGTTCCCAAAGAAAGCTGGCAAACATACACTCAGGGTCAAGACTGACACTGGCGCAAATATCCTACCAGTCCGAATCCTCAAAGATATGTACCGGAGTCGTTGGAGATCAATGATACAATCAACTGCACACAACGGGTTACCCATCCTTTGCAGCTATGGAAAGTCGGCATGGAATCCACAAACATTCTACCTAGTAGACATGAGTGGACCAGCAGTGGCAGGACTACCAGTGTGTAAGGACTTCAACCTCATAACTATCCACAAGAGCATTGCCAAGGGGAAATCTCCAAGGACCGGAACTCGCTCGCAGACTCTGGCCAGCATCAAATGGTGCAGTCTGGAAACCCAGCAACAGCACAACTATGCCGCCCCTTCACTTCTGCTCTATAGAGAACTGCCAGCACCACAATGAGCCAGAACGGGCAGGTACCTCCTCAAGACCAAGTACTCTTCCCCCAAAAAGTCCCCGACCTTGATCCCCAAGCCTGCAGATGGGGAGGATGAGGAGAGGCGAAGGACACACAATGTCCTGAAGAGGCAGAGGAGGAATGAGTTGAAGCATTGCCTGTTGGCTCTTCAAGACGAGGTGCTGGAACTTTCCAAGAATGCCAAAGCCCCAAAAGTGGTCATCTTGAGAAAAGCAACAGAGTATGTTAGCAAGCTGAAGGCAGAGCAACAGAAACTGAATGTCGAGAGGGAGAAACTTCAGAAAGAACAGCAACAGATGAGATGCAAAGTCCCCAAGCAAGAGTTGTAAAACCATCGAGACAATATATGGACTTTTGAGCCTCTATACTTGTAAAGTTCATAATCTCCATACCTATGCAAATAATTTTGATGTTATCTAATCTCATGTGCTTTTACTTTTAGCATGGGAGACTTATCTTTGGAAAGAAGGGGGACATTGTGTGATTGCCTTTACGAGTGATGTCCCTTTAAGATCTTAGTATGCTAATGAGCTGAGTACCAGGATGCAGTCATGTGACTACATACCAGCCTCACTGTAACTTTAACACCAAGAGGCAGCTTTTGGAAATAGATGGCTCTGCACTGTATATATTAGTTAGCTATTTAATAAACCTGTTTGAGATCTTCAATCAACTGAACTCTACACATCTCATTTATGTTGCATCGGACAACATAAAAAGCTTCTCATTACATGCAAATGGTGAGTTCACATCTTCTTGATTGGCCACCTACAGTGAAGGAACAGCTTCTCCAGTTGTGCGTATGTGTCTGCGATTGCGACAGTATATCTGGTTGTTCACTTCTACCGCGTACGATCGAGGTGACAACTGCTCTACGCAGGTCCCAAGTTGTCACTTAGGCTGACACTTGTTGGGAGCATTGAAGGCTTGTATCCTGACTGGCTCTCCAATGCTTAGTTCTGGCAATGGTTTGGCAGTTTTTTCAAAATTAAATCTGGTTTTCTGCCATTTCACCTTGATTTTGTCACTCACGCCTGTTACTACTTCTGGCTTCAGTAGCTTTTTTGCTATTGGAAGAGTAGTTTGGGTGCGGTGTGACATTAGTCTTTGTACTGGACTACTTTCCATGCCTTCAGTAGGTGTGTTTCTCCACTCGAGGATTGCCTTGTATACATCTGTACTGGATTTGCTCAATTTCTTTTTGATTCCTTTGCCGATTTTCACTGCCACCTCAGCCTTTCCATTTGACTGGGGATAGTGTGGAGATGATGTATGGTGGTGAATTTCCCAATTCTTTATAAAGCAGCTAAATTCTTCACTCGTGAACTGAGGGCCATTGTCGGTCATCACAATGTCTGGAATGCAGTAACAACCGAAGTATGCTTTCAGGCATTCTACAACCTCGCCGGTAGTCATTGAGGTCAGCTGGTCTACCTCCCAGTAGTCAGAAGCAGTCAACAGTGACTAGATAATCAGTTCCTGTGTGATCGACGAGGTCTACTCCCAGCTTTATCCATGGTCTGTCTGGGATGTCATGTGTCATCAGTGGCTCTTTAGCTTGCTTAGCTTGGTACTCGTTACACGCACTGCACTGGCTGATGTGGTCCTCAATTTCATTGCTCATGTTTGGTCAATACAGCACTTCTCTTGCCTTCCTCAGACTCGACTCAGTTCCTTGGTGGTTTGCATGGATTCACTTTAGCATCTCTCCTCTCAACTCTTTAGGGATAATGACTCAATTTCCTTTGTACAAGATGCCATCTTGAGCTTTCAATTCATCTCTGTAAGCCCAATACACTTTTGTGACCACAGGAGTGTCCTTGATGCTGTCAGGCCATTCTTTCATTACTACTTCTTGCAACACTTGGAGAGCTGGATCTTGTTGGGTAATTCGCTTGATTTAAGCAAGGCTGTCAGATTCAATGTCTCTCCTGGGTTGATGACTTCCAGAGCATGTCAAGCTGCAGGTTCATGTTGGATCTGGAAGATTTAACACTCTGTCATAGCATCCTCTACTTTCTTCATAGGGAGTGCTGCTCTCAACAGCATGTCAGCGATGTACATCAGTTTCCTTTGCCTGTATGTCACATCCAAATGATATCCCTGTAACAGGAGTAACATCCTTTGCAGACGTTTTGGAGCAGATAGTAACAGCTTGAGGAAAACGCTTTGAAGTGTTTCGGGCAGCACAGTGGTGCAGTGGTTAGCACCGCAGCCTCACAGCTCCAGCGACCCGGGTTCAATTCTGGGTACTGCCTGTGTGGAGTTTGCAAGTTCTCCCTGTGTCTGCGTGGGTTTTCGCTGGGTACTCTGGTTTCCTCCCACAGCCAAAGACTTGCAGGTTGATAGGTAAATTGGCCATTATAAATTGCCCCTAGTGTAGGTAGGTGGTAAGGGAATTGTGGGTTATATGGGGTTAATATGGGAATATGGGGTTAATGTAGGATTAGTATAAATGGGCGGTTGTTGGTCAGCACAGACTCGGTGGGCCGAAGGGCCTGTTTCAGTGCTGTATCTCTAAATAAAATAAAAGTGGCTTGTGGTCGGACTCAACTGTCACTTTATCTCTTCCAAAGTAGGTATTGATGAAAATGGTCACAAGCAAAGACAATGGCCAGGCACTCTGTCGCTGCATTGCTGCTACCACTCTCACCTTTTCGGGATATGGGCGAAGACCTTTTGCTATCAGTATATGACTTATGTACTTGACTTCAGGCATCTTTAATTGCAATTTTTTTTCTTGTTCAGCTTCAGGTTCATCTGGTGAGCTCTGACCAGCAGTTGCACTAGATTTTGATCGTGGTCAGCAATGGCTTCTTCCATTGTGTCTCCACATCCATAAACTAGCAGATCATCCACTATAGCTTCCACTCTGGGAAGATCACTAACTATCTCATGCTGTCTGCGTTGATACTCCTGTGGAGCCGTGGAAATGCCAAATGGCATGTACAACCATCTCCCGAATGACGTCCAGAATATAGTTAGAAAGTTGTTGTTTTCATCCAGCTTTACCTGCCAGTAACCAACCTTCACATCTAGATTTTTGCCTTGCAAGTTGTGGCAAAATTCCTTCGATGGTTGGCATGGGGTAGTGTGATCGTTTCAGAGCTTTATTTAGATCCTTTGGGTCGATGCATACTCTCAGCTTTCCGGGTTGTTTCACTGCTACCATGCTGCTAATCCATTCTGTAGCTTTTGTCACTTTCTTGATTATTCCCTTCTTTTCCAGCTCTTCCACCTTGTCTTTCAGGCTGGCCTTGAGGGCAGCTGGAACTTTCCTTGCAGATGCTGAATTGGTTTTAGCTTCTCATCTACTTCACAATGATATTCTCGAGGAAGACATCCTAAACCTGTGAACACATCATGGTACTCCTCTAGGATCTGTTCCGCGGTCATTGATTTAGTGTTCTGCAACACATTGCAAATCTCTTTTTGCACGTTGAAGGTTACCAGTCCAAGCTTTAGACTTGCTCCGGCTGAGATGAGTGACTTTTGCTTGCCGTCTATGATCTGGAACGCCAGATCTTCATTCTTGCCATTTCATTAGGCTCTCAGAGTAACTTGTCCTCTTGGCACTAGTATAGTGCCATCATATAGCCTCAACCTTACTTTCGAGGGCTTCATTTTTGGATCGCCATGTTGAGCCACTTTGCACATGTCTGTGAAGGTCATGATGTTGCATGAAGTACCGGTGCCTATCTGACACTTTATGTTGACTTGATATTCTCCTTCTGCAGTCATCATTCCAAAAGTCACAAACCATTTATCACCTATTGACCTGACTGAACAAACCTGTTGTATGGTGTATAGTGATTCGTCAGAATCTTCAGCTTACATCTCTCCAGTGGCCACCTGTACCTGCTTGTTGTGCTTCCTTCTAGGCAAACACTTGTGTGTAACATGATTCGACTTCTTGCAGTGAGAACACTGTTTTCCCCATGCTAGACATGCCTTCATTTCCTGTGTGCGATGTCCTCTGCAGTATTTGCATCCTGCCCCTTGTCCGTGATCTTTCTGCCCTTTCGGCCTGGAATGTCAATCAGCATAATGCAAGGCCTGGTCTGTTCTGCCATGAATATGGTCTAGCTGCTGATTTACAATGTCATTGCTTCTGCACATGTCAATCGCTTTCCTGAGAGTAAGTGTGTCCTCTCTCAGTAGACGTGATCTCACTGCGGGATCTCTTATGCCTAATACAATCCTATCTTTAATTAGATCATCTTTTAGTTGTGCAAATTCACAGGCTTCTGCAAGTTGCGCTAATGCAGTCACATATTGATCAATGGACTCTTTTTCACCTGTGGCCCTAATATTGAACACATACCATTCTTAAGTTACATTCACTAGGGGTTCAAAGCGTGTCTTCAAGACTTTCATAATTTCTGCTGTCCATTTTTTTTGTTGTTCTTCGGGGAGATTTAGGGTGGAATACACTTTGTAACAGTCTCTCCCCAACAGTGATAAAAGTGTAGCTACTTGTAGCTGCTCTGGTTTGTTAATTAAATCTGTTACAATTTCATAAGTTTGCCATTACGAGTGGAAAAACTGCCAGTTCTGCTTCATATCACCTTTTCATTTCAACCGGAGCCAGGAGAGGAAAATTTGCAGCCATTGTGTCTTACCCAGTGCTTTCAGCTGTGGCCTGCTTCTTTGTTCCTTTTCTGTGGCTTCCCATGGCTTTTAGCAGCTTTCAACGGCTCTGAACACTCCCGTGTTCCTCTTTTAGTAGCTGTCCTTCTATACAGTTCTTCAACACTCTATCCCACCTCCACTCTGACACCATGTTACAAGCTCACAGGACAACAGTCTTGCTTGTACTGTGTCTTTGTTGAACTGGCCTTGTGATGAGTGCCTCATGGTAGATATCACATGACAATGGCAAGCCAGAGGGCACATTAATACAGTATTGCATTTCTATCCCAAACACAAGCCTACTAGGGGAAGTGAAAAATTAAAGTGGTAAGTGCTCGTAAAGCTAAGTGGCTACATATGGGGACAAATATTGAGAGGGAATTTTAGCCTCAGATAATGGGCAGATTTGTGTCGGGTATGAGGTGAAAGTGTTTAAAAACCTGAATCCTAACAGGAACCCACCTCCAACCCACCCATTTCCAGCGTTAATGGGGCAGGACAATGGGTGGGCAACAAACCCACCCCAAGGAGGCAGGTTGCCACTTTATAGATTATAATGACACTGCAAGCCTCATTGTTATTCAACATTTGAAAATTAACTATGGATGGCCGGGTCTCCCAAGCCTCGGGAATTGCGACAACTAAACCCAGGTGAGGATTGCTGGATCCAGGAGGTGAATGCCTTTTCCCGTACCTGCTGGAACTAGTGATCCTGCCTTGGCAACCCCCGCAATCAGGCACCAAACATCGCCGCCCCCCCCCACCCTTCAATCTCCCCTTTGACCTTCCTTATGAGGTCTCTGACCGCCCCTTCAAGCTCACCCCAAGGCCTCTAAACCCCCCCATGTCTCTGATCTCCCCCCACACCCCCCAAAGCCTCTGATCATCCAGGCCTCCAATCCCCTCCAGATCCCCTGCAGACCTCCGATTTCCCCCACCAGGCTTTCGATCCACGCACCAGCCTTCCGATCCCTCCCCTCAGGCCTCCGATCCCTCCTTCCAGGCCTCCAACCCCTCCCCTCAGGCATCCAATCCCTCCTCTCCGGCCTCCAATTCCTCTCCCAGCCTTCCGATCCCTCCCCTCAGGCCTCTGATCCTTCCCCTCGGGCCTCCTATCCTTCCCTTCGGCACCCAATCCCCTCAGGCCTCTGGTACCTCCTCCCAGTCCTCCGATCCTCTCCCAGGCCTCGGATCCCCCTTTCCAGAACCTGGGATCCAACCACCTCCTCCCCTCTACATCCCAGAACCAGCACCACCGCTCCCACCACCCACAACCCACCCACCACTCCAGATCGCCCCCTACCCCACTGAGGGGCAGATCTACCTCATCCTCCACCACGGTGCTCCCTGCTCGACTGGAAGCCAAGCCTGTCAATCAGTAGGGCTTCAGGGGGGGGGGGGAAACAGGTCGGTGACGTCACACAATTGCTGTGTAATTAAAAGCACAGTGTGCAGGTGATCTCTGAATTGGAAGTTTCCCATGCCTTACCGAAACCCCTGCTCTGGGCGGGTCAGGCCCTTTAAAATCTAGCCCATTGTTTCAGATTTTATTGATCTTGTAAATTAATTTTCCAAAACTTTTGCAAACCTGGTGGGTTAGGGGTGGTGGGTGGGGTGGTGTGGGGGGCGGGTGGGGGTGTGGTGTTGGGGGGGGGGGCGAGGTGGTTGCGTAGGGAGTGGGAATAGAAGTTCCAGAAATAAATATAGAGACACAAGAAAAGATTGTGTCCAAGTGATGTGGCAACACAGCACACAACTTTCTGCTTGATGAATGACCAATAAGTTCAGGCAGTGACATGAGGTGGATGTGAAGATGGTTGTCCTATTTGACATTCCATGACACCCACCCCAGAGGGCAGCAGCACACCAGTTCCAGGCAGCAGGTGCTAATCAGACTCAGCTCTGTACACCCCCAGGCTCTACTAAATGAGGCATCAGTAAACAAGCACAATCTAAGGACTCCATCAGGGAAAAACTACCTAACAGGACTATAGATATTTTAGATGGCTCTCGAGTGCCTGTCAACCTGCTCCAGTTGTCCTCATACATCCATAGCCCTCTTACAATTTTAAGATCTGCCTTTAAATTTCTCTCACACACTTACCTCAAGTGGGCAATGTACAATTGAAAACCTTGTCACATTCACATCTTTTAAGCCCAAGATACCTCAAGTCTTTATATAACACCTCATTTTCAAACCCCTCAGGACTATTTTCTGCTGATAAACAAGGGACCACAAACCCAACCAGGTTCTTAGTCTTAGCTCAGTGGCAGCACTCTTCCCTCTGAGTTAGAATGTTTTTTTTTTAATTCAGTCACAAGATGTGAACATCGCTGGCAAGGCCAATATTTATTGCGCATCCCTAATAACCCTTGAGCAGGTGGTGGTTAACCTGCCTTCTTGAACTGCTGCAGTCCATCTGGTGTTGATACACCCACAGTGCTGTTAGGGAGGGAGTTCCAGGATTTTGACAAAGTGACAGTGAAGGAACAGTGATGTAGTTCCAAGTCAGGATGGTGTGTGATTTAGAGAAGTATTTGCAGGTGGTGGTGTTCCCATGCATCTGCTGCCCTTGTCCTTCAAAATGGTAGAGGTTGTGGGTTTGGAAGATGCTTTCAAAGGACCCTTGGTGAGTTGCTGCAGTGCATGTTGTAGATGGCACACACTGCTACCAATGTGCGTCAGTGGTGAAGGGAGTGAATGTTTAAGGTGTTTGGTGGAGTGCCAATCAAGCAGGTTGCTTTGTCATGGATGTTGTTGTGCTTCTTGAGTATTGTTGGAGCTGCACTCATCCAGGTAAGTGGGGAAAATTCCATCACACCCCTGAATTGTGCCTTGTAGATGGTAGGCTTTGGGAATCAGGAGGTGTGGTGATTCACTCACCAATTCTGACCTTATGATGGATGGAAGGTCATAGATCAAGCAGCTGAAGATGTTTGGACCTAGGACATTGCCCTGAGGAACTTCTGCAGTGATGTCCTGGAACTGAGATCATTGTCATCCAACAACCATAACCATCTTCTTTTGTGCTAGGTATGTCTCCAACCAGTGGCGAGTTCTCCCCTGAGTCCCACTGGCTTCAATTTTACTAGGGCTCCATGATGTCACACTCGGTCAAATGCTGCCTTGATGTCAAGGGCAGTCACTCTTACCTCAGCTCTGGAATTCAGCTCTTTTGTCCAGGTTTGGAACAAAGCTGTATTGAGTTCTGGAGCTGAGCTGCCCTGACGGAACCCAAACTGAGCATCACTGAGCAGGTTGTTACTGTGTAAGTGCCACTTGATAGCACTATCGACGATACTTTGCATCACTTTTCTGATGATGGAGAGTAGACTGGTGGGGCAGTAATTGGCCAGATTGGATTTGTCCTGCTTTTTGTGAACAGGACATACCTGCTATAGAATCATAGAAGGTTTAAGGCACAGAAAGAGACCACTTAGCCCATTGTGTCTGTGCCAGCCGAAAAACGATCCACCTATTCTAATCCCATCTTCCAGCATTTGGTTCGTAGCCCTGCAGATTATGGCACTTGAGATGCATATCCAGACGCAGGGCTCATATGCAGGCACATAAACAGGTGCACAGTAATTATTCTATACAAGTGGTAGAAACCAATGGAGAGTGTAGGGCATGGATCCCCTCCTTCATTTATACGAGTTTTAGTAACTGGAACAAAGCCAGCACATTCCAGCACCACATGATTCTATTAAAATTAACAGCCTCCAAATGGAGAGAATCACAAACCTGACAAACTGAATTACAAGCTATACTTCCACCAAGTGAGACACCTTCCTACAAACACAGTCTTAAAACATTCACCTTGATATAGAAACATAGAAACATAGAAAATAGGAGCAGGAGTAGGCCATTCGGCCCTTCGAGCCTGCTCCGTCATTCATTATGATCATGGCTGATCATCCAACTCAGTAACCTGTCCCTGCTTTCGCCCCATACCCTTTGATCCCTTTAGACCCAAGAGCTATATCGAACTCCTTCTTAAAAACATACAATGTTTTGGCCTCAACTGCTTTCTGTGGTGGCGAATTCCACAGGCTCACCGCTCTCTGGGTGAAGAAATTTCTCCTCATCTCAGTCCTGAAAGGTTTACCCCGTATCCTTAGACTATGACCCCTGGTTCTGGACTCCCCCACCATCGGGAGCATCCTTCCTGCATCTACTCTGTCAAGCCATGTTAGAATTTTATAGGTTTCTATGAGATCCCCCCTCACTCTTCTGAAATCGAGTGGATATAATCCTAACCGACTCAATCTCTCCTCATACGTCAATCCCACCAACCCAGGAATCAGTCTGGTAAACCTTCGCTGGACTCCCTCTAAAGCAAGAACATCCTTCCTCAGATAAGGAGACTAAAACTGCACACAATATTCCAAGGCCCTGTATAATTGCAGCAAGACATCCCTGCTCCTGTACTCCAATCCTCTCGCTTTGAAAGCCAACATACCATTTGCCTTTTTTACCGCCTGTTGCACCTGCATGCTTACCTTCAGCGACTGTATATATGATTGTATTTCTGTTGTAAAATGGTTCTGTCTATGTACTATAATGAATTCAAAAGACCAAGTTGAATTTGGAGGTTTCTATGAACAGACAAACTCATAGCCAACACTGCGATTACCTAAGATGTCACTGTGGAAGAACAGCTCGTTTCAGCCAGTTGAGCTCAGTGTTCTGTCTCTCTTCTTCCAAATGTTTACATTACAATGGTCTTGTTTTTAAGCTCAGCTCAAAGGCCTTTGCATCACCTCCTTCATGCCCTGCACCCTGGGTTTTACAAAAGGTATTATTAGCTTGTCATACCAAAAACTGAAAAAGTCTCCACAGTACAACCTCAAAAATGATAATAAACTGCCTTATCTATTTAAGAATAAACGTGCAGATGTATCCATGAGAAAGTGAGAACCATCCATAAGAACATAAGAAATAGGAGCAGGAGTAGGCCATTCAGCCCTTCAAGCCTTCTCAACCATTCAAATGAGATCATGGCTGATCTTTTACTTTAACACCATTTTCCTACACCATCCCCATATGGAACAAAGAGCAAAGAACGGTACAGCACAGGAACAGGCCATTCGGCCCTCCAGGTCTGCGCAGATCTTGATGCCTGTCTAAACTAAAACCTTCTGCACTTCCGGGGGCCGTATCCCTTTATTCCCATCCTATTCATGTATTTGTCAAGATGCCTTTTAAACATAGCTATCGTACCTGCTTCCACCACCTCCCCCGGCAGCAAGTTCCAGGCACTCACCACCCTCTGTGTAAAAAACTTGCCTCCACATCCCCTCTAAACTTTGCCCCTCGCACCTTAAACCTATGTCCCCTAGTAACTGACTCTTCCACCCTGGGAAAAAGCTTCTGACTATCCACTCTGTCCATGCCACTCATAACTTTGTAAACTTCTATCATGTCACCCCTCCACCTCCGTCGTTCCCTTGATGTTTTTAATATGTAGAAATCTATCGATCTTAGTCTTGAGCATACTCAACAACTGAGCCTCACCACCCTCTGGGGCAGAGAATTCCAAAGATTCACCACCCTCTGAGTGTAGAAATTCCTCCTCATCTCAGTCCTAAATGGCCTGCCCCTTAGTCTGAGACTGTGTCCCCTGGATCTAGACTCCCCAGCCAGGGGAAACATCCTTCCTGCATCTACCCTGTCGAGTCCTATAAGAATTTTGTATGTTTGAATGAGATTACCTCTCATTCTTCTAAACTCCAGAGAATAACATTTATTTAATCTTTCCTCATACGACAATTCCACCCACCCCCACCCCCCACCCCCACCCCTCTACACACAATACTCCAGGTGTGGTCTTACCAAGGCTCTATATAATTGCAGCAAGACATTGGAATGAGGAGCTTGCTGCCACCATATAATGCATTCTTTTAATGTTGGCTGATGCAACATAAATGAGCTGCGTGGAGTACAGTTGGTTGAAGATCTCAAACAGGTTTATTACAACTAAAATATTATACAGTACAGAGCTAACTATTTACAGAACCTGCCTCTAGATGTTACAGTTGCAGAGTGCCTCAGGCTTGTAGTCACATGACAGCATTCTGGTACTTAGCTCATTAGCATATTAAGATCTTAAAGGGACAGCACTCTTAAAGGCAATCACACAACATCCCCTTTTTTCCAAAGATAAGTTGCATATGCTAATAGTAAAAATACATAAAATTAGATAATTACAAAATTATTTACACAGCGATAGAAATTATGGCCTTTGCAAATATAGAAGCTTAAGAGTCCATATATCGTTTCGGTGTTGTGTCGGAGAATTTGTGTCTCAGCTGTTGCTGTTTTTTATGTGGTCTCTCTCGTTCTGCATTCGGTTTCTGTTGCTCTGCTTTCAGCCTGCAAATATACTCTGTTGCTTTTGAAGTCTTGTCATTCTTGGAAAGTTCCAGCACCTCACCTTGAAGAACCAACAGACAAACCTTCAACTCATTCCTCCTCTGCCTCCTCAGGACATTACGTGCCCTATGCCTCTCTTCAGCCTCTGCGTCTGAAGGTCTTGGTCTCAAGGTCGAGGACTTGTTGGGGGAGGAGTACTTGGCCTCATGGCAGTACATGTCCATTCTAGCTTGTAGTGCTGGTGGTTCTCTAGAGAGCAAAGGTGAAGGCGCGGCATATTTGTGCTGTTGCTGGATTTCCAGACTGCACCATTTGTTGCTGGCCAGAGTCTGCAAGCGGGTTCCGGTCCTAGGATAGTTCCCCTTGGGAATGCTCCCCACTACCAGCCTTTGCTTCTCAGTAGTTACAATGTCAATCTCTTCTTCTGAGTTGCTGGAGCGTGAGGAAACACTGCCTGTTGGCAAAGAACTTTCACCATCTGAGTTTGGATCTTCATTCTCTTAGTGTGGCATCTCTGAGAAGATGCTGATACTTTCCAAACCAGAGCTACTGGGATCCTGGATGGGCTGTGACTCAATGTGGGTATCCCTGGTCTCTTCTGCTCTATTTGGTACCTTGGTGATCTCGTGGATGGTTATGATGTTGAGGTCTTTACGTGCTGGTCCTGCCACTGCTGGTCCGCTCGTGTACACCAGGTAGAATGTTTGCAGTTTCCACACTGACTTGCCACAGCTGCACTGCATTGTTAATGTGCCACTGCAAGGGATGGGTGATCTGTTGTATGCAGATAACTTGGCAGATGTCAGTTGTATCTTTGATTTCCAACGACTCCGGTACATATCCTTCAGGATTCGGACTGGTAGGATACTTGCACTAGTGCCAGTCTCAATCTTAACCCTGAGTGTATGTTTGCCAGCTTTCTTTGGGCACAAGTTGTTAATCATGGAGAAAGTTTCCAGTTGTTGGACTTCATCAGCAGGGTGTGTCAGGTTCACAATGTGGAACTCCTGTTCGTCTTTTGACTGAGAGCTGCTTCTCTGAGTCTTGTCTCAGGTCTGTTTTGCCATGGACTTTATGTATTGACTTGCGTTTATGCCAGTCTCTGGCGCTCTCCTTGCTGCTATTGCCCTGTTGCTGCACCTGTCTTCTGTTTGTCTGCGCCCTACTGTGACTTCTGGCTGCGTCTTCAAGCCAGTTTCTTGCACAGGCGGGCCCAGTGTCTTTTTGCACCGCATGCCTTGCACAGGCCTTGAAATGTAGGATAACGTCACGGTGAGTGGGACCAACCACACTTACCACACAGCTTGCTTTCCCTTTTCGACCTGGTTATCGTGCCAATATTGTTGGCTGCAACTAGTGCTTGCAGGAGCTGTTGTCCAGCTACAATGGCTTCATATTTCCTGTCATCTTCCAGCAGTGCATCAATGCTGTGATCTTTCTTTTTCCTCATGAAATGCTTCAATGAGTATTGATACATTATTCGGTCTGACAGCTCAGCTTCTGAAAAATCGCCCTTACTACAGCATCTACTGATGAACTGGTCTATTGATTCCCGTGGTTGTTGCCTGTGGGACATCAATTCCAGGTGGTGAATTTGAAAATTCACTCATAATTGGTGCTGATCTTCTAGCACTTTCCAGATCTTGGCGAGATCTTTCTGGTCCTCTTCAAATAAGCCAGAGGTATTGATTCTGTGTAATCCCTCATTTCCAATCACTATCATTATTTTCACAGCCTGTTTTTCTGGTTCTACAATTGCTTGGTCTTTGAAACATAACCGCATTCTTTGTTTGAAAAGTTGAAACTGGGATAGGATTTCCACGGCTTTCCAGTTCATGCTGGGAAATTTGGTATCAATCTTCCTAGTGTTCTTTTGCTTAAAACTTGCTTTAAGACTTGCTCTATGATTCTGTACTGTTTCCCCTTTAAGAAACTCTCTGTTATTTAAACTGGCTGCTTTGATTGACAGGAGCAGGTGTTTGTCAGTGCTTGTCTGGTTATCTAGCTTTTAGTACTCTAGCTGGTCTGTTTTACACAGCTGTTCAATAGGCAGTCAATTGTTTTTTTTTTGCTAGTTGAACTTGTCCCAGCTTTGGTTTCCTTGTAGCCAGGTCTCTGTAATGGCCATCAGGTCATACATATGAATTTCTATTTGAGCTGACATTCCATCCAGGGCTATCTTATATGACAACAATTACACCCTTACAGATTTGTTCATATCTTACAGATATTGCCTGTTAACTTTGCAGAATTTTAGGTTTTATGTTTTTAACTATAGATTTTATACATATAAATGGAACCTAATATGGATTGTTTCACTATCTCTCAATCTCGATCTCTAACAACCTGATTGTCTTTGTGTACAATAGATATGAGACCCTAGTCGATAATAATATGACAGACATATAAGAAAGAAAAAAGAAAGAACTTGCATTTATGCTGCATCTTTCACAACCTCAAGACATCCCAAATGACACTGCAGCCAATGAAATCATTTTGAAGTGTAGCCACTGTTGTGAATTAGAAAACATTACATAGGATCAGTGACCCTTACTGTCACACAAAGTTAGAGCATTAGAAGCCAGCAATCCTGAGAGAGCGGTGTAGTACATTATTCACATAGATAGTTAGATGTAGTTCATACCACCTTTCTCTATAAATAATTTGTGCTTATGCTGGTGGAGCATAGGCTTTCAAAATGAGAAGGTCTTCAAAAGGATCTCAGGGTTCCTGCAGCTCATGACGTTTGTACTAAAAACAGAAAATGCTGGAAATACTTAGCAGGTCAGGCAGCAAGTGCAGAGAGACAAACCGAGTTAGCGTTTCAGATCTGTGACCTTTCATCAGCATTGAAAAAGTGAGGGTTGTAACAGGTTTAAAGCAAGTACAGAGGTAGGAAAGTGGGGAGGGTGGAAAGGACAAAAGGGATGGTCTGTGATAAGTTTAAATGATAAAAGGGATCATGGTGCAAGGCAAAAGGAAGTGGTGTTGGGGACAAGTAAAGAAACAAAAGATGGGTCTACAGGAGATGTAAATGGGAATCGCAGGATCATTACCAACAGCTGCAGTCCAAAAACAAAACCAACAAACACAAAACAAAATAGATGCAGAGGTTATGATCTGAAATTGTTGAACTCAGTGTTTAGATTTTTTTTAGATTTAGAGATACAGCACTGAAACAGGCCCTTCGGCCCACCGAGTCTGTGCCGACCATTAACCACCCATTTATACTAATCCTACACTAATCCCATATTCCTATCACATCCTCACCTGTCTCTATATTCCCCTACCACCTACCTATACTAGGGGCAATTTATAATTGCCAATTTACCTATCAACCTGCAACTCATTTTGGCTGTGGGAGGAAACCGGAGCACCCGGAGGAAACCCACGCAGACACAGGGAGAACTTGCAAACTCCACACAGGCAGTACCCAGAATTGAACCCGGGTCGCTGGAGCTGTGAGGCTGCAGTGCTAACCACTGCGCCACTGTGTTGAGTCCAGAAGGCTGTAAAGTGCCTCATTGAAAGATTAGATTAGATTAGATTAGATTAGAGATACAGCACTGAAACAGGCCCTTCGGCCCACCGAGTCTGTACCGAACATCAACCACCCATTTATACTAATCCTACACTAATCTCAAATTCCTACCAAATGTCCCCACCTGTCCCTATATTTCCCTACCACCTACCTATACTAGTGACAATTTATAATGGCCAATTTACCGATCAACCTGCAAGTCTTTTGGCTTGTGAGAGGAAACCGGAGCACCCGGAGAAAACCCACGCAGACACAGGGAGAACTTGCAAACTCCACACAGGCAGTACACGGAATCGAACCCGGGTCCCTGGAGCTGTGAGGCTGCGGTGCTAACCACTGCGCCACTATGCCGCCCTAAACAAGAAAGGATGGTCAGAAGTGGTGAGACAAATGCAAAGTTAAGAGGAAATGAGAATGGTTGAAAGTGTATTTATTGCACCCCAGATGAGGCACTGTTCCTCAAACTTAGGATGAGCTTCAGTGGAACAGTGTAGGAGTCCAAGGACAGAGAAGTCAGAGTGAGAGCAGAGCGGAGTAAAGGCCTGCAACCCGACCCAAACCCAATGGGTCCCGACGACACGTGTCGGGTTCGGGTCGGGTCGCACTTCAGGGTTCGACATTCAGGCTTGGGTCAGGTCAGGCCGGATCGGCCACACTCTATCACCACCTCAGGTAAGTGACTTTAATGTTCATTTACTTTTTGGACTTTAAAGGTGGTTTCGCTACTGTTATTTTAAGTCTGTGCAGGTAAGGAACAAAGTGAAAAATGGAAGGCAAGTTAACTAATGGTCAGGTCGGGAAAAATGGAAGGACTCGGGTGGGGTCGGGCTCAGGGTCAGATGGGGTCTGTCGGGCTCGGGTTGGGTCTCATTTGCACACCCGAACAGGCCTTTAGAGTGGAGAATTAAAATGATAGGAGACTGGAAGCTCGGGGTCACGTTCGCAGACTGAACGAAGGTGTTCCACAAAGCGATCGCCCAATCTGGATTTGGACTCCCAGTGTAGAGGAAATCTCATCATATGCAGCGAATACAGTATAATAAATTGAAAGAAGTACACGTAAATCACTCTTTCATCTGGAAGGAGTGTTTGGGGCCTTGGACACTGGAGAGGAGGTAAAAGGGCAGGTGTTGCATCTCCTGTGCTTGCATGGAAAGGTACCGTGGGAAGAGGAGGTGGTGTTGGGGGTCACTGAGGAGTGGACTAGAGTTTTGAGGAGGGATACTCCCTTCGGAATGCTGAAAGGGGAGGGGAAGATGTGTTTCTTGGTGGCAGCACATTGGAGGTGGCAGAAATGGCAGAGGGTGATATGTTAATGTGGAGGATGATGGGGGTGGAAGGTGAGGATGAGGGGAAGCCTATTGTGGTTCTGCAAGGGAGGGGAAGGGGTGAGGGCAGAAGTGAATCAATGGAACGGACACGATCGAGGACCCTGTCAATCACGGTGGGTGGGACTTCTCGGTTGAGGAACAAGGAAGACATATCGGAAGGTTGTATCGTCAGATGCGACAGAGACAGAGAAACTGGGAGAACAGAGTAGAGTCTTTAGAGGGAACAGGTGGGAGGAAGTGTAGTCCAGGTAGCTGTGGGAGTCAGTGGGCTTATAGCGAATATTGGTTGATAGCCTATCCGCAGAAATAGAGAGCGAGAAGTCGATGAAGGGAAAGGAAGGTAAAAGTCAGAGATAGACCACGTGAAGGCAGAGGAAAGATGGAAATTGGAAACAAAGCTGAGGAAATTTTCCAGTTCAGGCCAAGAGTAGGAAACGGCACTGATACAGTCATCAATGTACCAGAAAAAGAGGTGAGGGAGGGTGCCCCTAGTAGGATTGGAACAAGAAAAGTTCCACGTATCCCACAAAAAGGCAGGCATAGTTAGGACCCATAGGGCACTCATAGCAACACCTTTTATTTGGAGGAAGTGAGTGAAGTTACAGGAGAAGTTGTTCAATGTGAGAATAAGTTCAGCCAGGTGGAGGAGGATGGTGATGGATGGGGACTGGTTGGGCCTCTGTTCAAGAAGAAATGGAGAGCCCTCAGGCTGTCCTGGTGGGTGATGGAGGTGTAGAGAGATTGGGTGTCCATGATGAAAAGGAAACTGAAAACTGTTGAAGTGGCAGAGGATGTCAGCAGAGTCACAGATACAGGTGGAGAGATACTGGACAAGGGGAGAAATAGTAGAAATGGAAAAAAATTAGTTTGTTAGGGAAAGAACAGGCTGAAACGATGGGTCTGCTAGGGCAGTCCTGTTTGTGGATCTTGGAAAGGAGGTAGAAGCAGGCTGATCAGGGTGGGGAATATGCGGTTCGAGGCTGTGGGGGGAAGATCTCCAGAGGAGATGAGGTCAGTGACAGACCTGGAGATGAAGGCTTGATGTTTTGTGGTGGGTTAATGGTCCAGGGGAGGTAGGAAGAAGTGTCCGAGAGTTACCATTCAGACACTGCTAGGTAAAGGTTGGTTCACCAGACAACAACGGTGCCACCCTTGGCAGCAGATTTTTTTTTTTAATTCATTCACGGGATGTGGGCGTCACTGGCCAGGCCAGCATTTATTGCCCATCCCTAATTGCCCTTGAGAAGGTGGTGGTGAGCTGCCTTCTTGAACTGCTGCAGTCCATGTGGGGTAGGTACACCCACAGTGTTGTTAGGAAGGGAGTTCCAGGATTTTGACCCAGTGACAGTGAAGGAACGGCGATATAGTTCCAAGTCAGGATGGTGTCTGACTTGGAGGGGAACTTGCAGGTGGTGGTGTTCCCATGTATTTGCTGCCCTTGTCCTTCTAGTTGGTAGAGGTCGCGGGTTTGGAAGGTGCTGTCTAAGGAGCCTTGGTGTGTTGCTGCAGTGCATCTTGTAGATGGTACACACTGCTGCCACTGTACGTCGGTGGTGGAGGGAGTGAATGTTTGTAGATGGGGTGCCAATCAAGCGGGCCGTTTTGTCCTGGATGGTGTCGAGCTTCTTGAGTGTTGTTGGAGCTGCACCCATCCAGGCAAGTGGAGAGTATTCCATCACACTCCTGACTTGTGCCTTGTAGATGGTGGACAGGCTTTGGGGAGTTAGGAGGTGAGTTACTCGCCTCAGGATTCCTAGCCTCTGACCTGCTCTTGTAGCCACGGTATTTATATGGCTACTGCAGTTCAGTTTCTGGTCAATGGTAGCCCCTAGGATGTTGATAGTGAGGGATTCAGCGATGGTAATGCCGTTGAATGTCAAGGGGAGATGGTTAGATTCTCTTTTATTGGAGATGGTCATTGCCTGGCACTTGTGTGGCGCGAATGTTACTTGCCACTTATCAGCCCAAGCCTGGATATTGTCCAGGTCTTGCTGCATTTCTGCACAGACTGCTTCAGTATCTGAGGAGTTGAGAATGGTGCTGAACATTGTGCAATCATCGGCGAACATCCCCACTTCTGACCTTATGATTGAAGGAAGGTCATTGATGAAGCAGCTGAAGATGGTTGGGCCTAGGACACTACCCTGAGGAACTCCTGCAGTGATGTCCTGGAGCTCAGATGATTGACCTCCAACAACCACAACCATCTTCCTTTGCGCTAGGTATGACTCCAGCCAGCGGAGGGTTTTCCCCCTGATTCCCATTGACCTCAGTTTTGCTAGGGCTCCTTGATGCCATACTCGGTCAAATGCTGCCTTGATGTCAAGGGCAGTCACTCTCACCTCACCTCTTGAGTTCAGCTCTTTTGTCCATGTTTGAACCAAGGCTGTAATGAGGTCAGGAGCTGAGTGGCCCTGGCGGAACCCAAACTGAGCATCACTGAGCAGGTTGTTGCTAAGCAAGTGCCGCTTGATGGCACTGTTGATGACACCTTCCATCACTTTACTGATGATTGAGAGTAGGCTAATGGGGCGGTAGTTGGCCGGGTTGGATTTGTCCTGCTTTTTGTGTACAGGACATACCTGGGCAATTTTCCACATTGCAGGGTAGATGCCAGTGTTGTAGCTGTACTGGAACAGCTTGGCTAGGGGCGCGGCAAGTTCTGGAGCACAGGTCTTCAGTACAATTGCCGGAATATTGTCAGGACAATATTAGGGTGGACCTTGGAGAACAGAGTGCTACAAATTCGAAGGGAGATAGGTTAGAGTCAGAGGTGGCTGTGAAAATAGGTTTTGGTGGACACCTGGTCAAACATGAGAAGGAAAACAGAAAGCAATGAAGATGAACAAGGTAAAAGAGACAAATGGAAATCCTGTCGGAGAGAACTAATCTTCTTCAAGGTGGAAATTCCTGGAAGAGAAATGGCAGTGAATTAAACACTATTACAAAAGCAAAATACTGCAGCTGCTGGAAATCTGAAATAAAAACAGAAAATTCGGGCATGCTTCCCTCCCATCCCTCACCAAGTCTCACTCGCCACTACTTCTGTGCTTGCTGAACTACATTAGCTCCCAGTCCAACCATCTCCAATTTAAGTGAATTTGAGTGAATTAAAAAGCAGTTCTGTGTACAATGTCAGCTGTGGCTTAGTCAGTAGCACTGTTGTCTCTGTGTTAGATTGTGGGTTCAAGTCCCACTCTAGGACCAAAATCAATGCTGACACTCCAGTACAGTGCAGGACTGAGGGAATGCTGCAGTGTTGGAGGTGCTGTCTTTTGTATAAGATGTCAAAATGAGGCCTTCTCTTCCTTTTTCAGTGGACATAAAAGATCCCATGGCACTATTTTGAAGAAGAGCAGTGGAGTTATCTCCGTTGTCTTGGTCGATATTTATCCCTCAATCAACATCACAAAAAAGAAAATGGATTATCTGGTCATTATCACACTGCTGTTGTACAAACCTCCTGTAGGCAAATTGGCTGCTGTGTTTTCCATATTTCTCCAGAGAGACAGTTGATGATGTATAGCTTGAGGGACACAACTCCTCAAGTGTGGGGCAAGGTGACGAGGCAGGCCTCCATGAACTACCATAGCTGCTACAGGGATTGAACCCATGCTATTGGTGTCTTTCAGCAGCAGACTATAGCCATCTGAGCTGACCAACCCCCCATTTTCCACATTACAACAGTGACTACATTTCAAAAGTACTTCATTGGCTGGAAAGCACTTTGGGATGTCCTATGGTCATGAAAGGCGCTATAAAGATGCAAGTCTTCTTCCATCTCCTTTAAGAACATCCTTAAAAACTCATCCCTTTGGCCAATTGGTCCCCTTTTCTACTATCTTTCATTGGCTTGGCATACCTCTCTAGTTGTGAAGTGCCTTGTGGTGCTTTTTACATTAAAGGCACAATAGTTGGTGATGATAATTTAGTAACACGTTGAGCTGGATTTTGTTCTTCCCCAGGTGTCGGGTTCCGTGGCGGGGGGTGGTGGTGGGGCCTGAAGATGGCTCCGGATGAGGCCCACCACAGACCTCGACGCCGTGAGGGCCCAGCCCAATGCTCCTGGTGGAGGTGAGGCTCCGTGACCCACCCGCCACTGGACAAGCGGTCCTCAATTAAAATATTTGAATCAATAAAATGAATAGATTTACCTGCGATCTTGAGGGCAGCAGCCAGCACTCTCACGCCTTCAAATCCCCGTCCAGGGAAAGGTGGCACCACGCTGGTGGGGAGGCGGTAGGAGGTAAGATTTTTAGTGCGGAGGGGGGAGGGGGAGTGGTGATGGGATCAAATAAATGTAATGGGTGCAGGGGATAGTGGGATGGGTTGACCTTTAAACTTTGTGCAGTTTGGGGGGCAAAGGTCAGATGTAAATGGTAAATATTTTGTGGGGGAAGGGCAAATAGTTCCTTTAGTTGTTATTGGGAGGTGGGAAAGGGATGTTATAAATTTATTTAATTAGTTTTGGGGGGCGGTTACTTCTTTCAAAATTTAAATATGGCGCCAGCTCCTACCCATAGGCAGCTGGCGCCATTGCCAGTGACCGATAGCCCGCCCCCTCCAGGTAACTGGTGGGGGCAGGCCGCCCAGCTATTAAAATGAGTCACTGTGCGGGAGATTGCAACGGCTCTTTGGCATGCAGCCTGCACGGACAGGCCACCATTTCTTTGAGCTCACTACCGAGATTGGCGGCGAGCTCTTAAAATCCAGCCCGTTATTTCTGTTGCTGTCCGCTAATTAAAACAACACATTCTGCAATGATTGTACTATTTATCTTTGGTTACTCCCCGCCTTTCTGAAGTTAGGGTGCACTGTCTCCTGAAGCATGTCAACTCCCTTCCTGACAGCAGTACCCCAAGGACTGCAGCAGTTCAAGAAGGCAGCTCACCACCACCTTCTCAAGGGCAATTAGGATGGGTAATAAATACTGAGCTCGCCACTGACACCGACATCCCATGAACGAATAAAAAAAAAGATTTGCAAGAGACGTCCCTCACAGCAAAGTCTGAAAAGCAGTAATATAAAACTTAATTTGCAAATTGGAGATCTGTGTGACTCACCTCCAGGTTCACGAAGTGCTGTGAATTAAAGCTTGGATCACAAGGAAGAGTAAGCCTTGCCTTTTATAATTCCATTTTATATTACAGCTGGATATATGAGACATGCATTACCAATGTTGCACACAGAACCTTTTGCTAAAGCCAGCAAAGAAACTCAGAATTCTGAGGCACGTCTGTGGCCAACTACAAGGAAATCGTTTCATACAGGCCACTATTAATTTGTTACTTGAGCTATTTAATCAGGTATTTAACTCTCAGAGAGACAGTCAGCTGCAAGGAGGTAAATAAAATCATAAAGAGTTCATTAACCCCGTTTTGCAGACAGTATGGCTGATTTTCTACAGTGGTTGTAGAACAGCTGAGGATGGAGTGGATTGCAATTTATGTCAGCTTCAAGAGAAGACCAGCTGACCAGGATCAGGCCTATTGAGATATTGCTAGCTCAGATAGGAAGAGGAGGTGCTGCTGCATGAGATGGGTACAAGGAAGGACAGCATGTCTGGTAGGAGGTGGCAGCCAGGCTTAATGCCATGTGCACATCATGTAAGGCCTGGGAATTGATGTGAAAGGAGATGGCACAACTGAAAGAAGCTGCTAGGGTAAGACTACCCACCAGTACCATTTACCAGATTGGTGGCACAAATATGCATGATAGAAAGTGTTGCCTGTCAACTTGTTTACTGATGACCCATGCCAAACCCACTTACAGCTCTGTAATTGCTGGTCATATATTCCTATATACTCCAGCAGGGCACATATTCAAGCTGCAACTTACAGCAACAAGGACAACTTGTATTTCCATAGCGCCCTTAATGTAGTAAAACCTCCCAAGTTCTTCACAGGAGCGTCAGACAAAATTTGACACCGAGTCACAAAAGGAGATATCAGGACAGATGACCAAAACCATAAGTCAAAGAGGCAGGATTTAAGGAGTGTCTTAAAATAGAAGAGCAAGGAGAGAAGGTTTAGGGAGGGAATTCCAGAGTTCAGGTCCTAGGCAGCTGAAGGTACATAGCCAATAGTACAGCAATGAAAATTGGGGATGCACAAGAGGCCAGAATTGGAGGAGCACAGAGATCTGAGGGTTGTAGGGCTGGAGAAGGTTGTAGAGATTAGGAGGGACAAGGCCATGGAAGGATTTGAAGAAAAAGATGAACACCTTGGCAAAGTGACACCTTCATAGGCCTTCACATATTAAAATCAGTGTGTAACAACCAAGCTGCATAACGTATGCTCACTTATTGATGCACAAACTAACCACATCTGTCATATGACATATGACATCTGAAGACCTATTCTGTGCTTGTGTGACAGGTAGCACAGAATACAAAGGAATATGCTCAAACCAGTGGAGTGCTCAGAAATTACAAGCCTTACATTCCATAAGAGGAAGTCGCCCAAGACATACTTGACTCAACATGGAGGGAATCGAGAGCCCTCCATAAACTCAGAGTTTGGACCCAATTTTAATCCATTCAAATCCCACCCACTTGCACAGAGTTAAAATTGGGCCCTTAGTGTGAGTATCATCCAGCTTTGAATTCTGAGTCCCCATCTCACTCATCTCAGAGTGGGAGAAGCCCCAGGAATCTCCAGTGTCTCTATATTGTCAGATTACTTGTCTAGTATTGGGTGAGACTGAAGCTATTGTCTTTGTTCCCTGACACAAACTCCATTCCCTGACCGCTGTTTCTATCCCTATTCCTGGCAATTGGCTGAAGCTGAGCCAAATTATTAGCAACTTTAGTGTTGTGTTCGACCTCGAGAAGAGCCTCCGACCCTGCCTCAGCTCATCGGCTGCTGAAGGCCTCATCCATGCCTTTGTTACCTCTAGGCTTGACTATTCCAATGCACTCCTGGCCAGTTTCCCATCTTTCACCCTCCGTAAACTTGTGCTCATCCAAAACTCTGCTGCCAATATCGTAACTTGCACCAAGTCTCATTCACCCATCATCCCTCTGCTTGCTGACATATACTGGCTCCCCGTCTGACAACACCTCAATTTTAAAACCCTCACCCTTGCTTTCAAATCCGTCCATGGCCTCGCTCCTCTTGATCTCTGTAACTATCCCTTCAAGATCTCTGCACTCCTCCAATTCTGACATATTGCGCCACCCGATTTTAATCACTCCATTATTGGTGGCTGTGTCTTCAGCTGCCTTGGCCCTAAGCAGTGAGATCCTTCCCTAAACCTCTCTGTTTCTCTACCTCACTTTAGTCCTTTAAGATGCTCCTTAAAACCCAACTCTAACCAAGCTTTTGATCATCTGTCCTGATATCTCCTTCTTTGGCTCGGTGTCAAAAAGATTTTATTCATAGCACTCTTGTGAAGCGCCTTTTGATATTTTTGCTACTTTAAAGGTGCTATTTAACTGCAAGTTGTTGTTGTATTTTAAACCCGCTGAAAAACCTACCAAATCGATGAAAATTACCATTGCCAATAAACTGCACTTTGTTTCTTTGCTGGAAATTACTGACTGGCTGAGGACAAGGTGCAGGATTTCTGAGGCCTACAGTAGCTGAGCTGCCTAAAATTGGGCCAAGGCAAGCTGGTTTGGGAAATCAACCATGACAGATTAATCCTTTGTCTGAGTGCACTGTCAAGTAAAAGTCAAAGACGGGTAAGCAAGAAAACCTTCCTGAAGCAGTGGGCTGGATTTTACAGTGGGCAGAGGGGAGCCAGCCTCCGAAGTAAAAGTCGGTGGCGAACCCACTTCCGCCTCACCTGGGGATCCGTTCCATATTTTACAGGTCCCCAGGCTTTAATTGCTCTGAGGCGGGACTTCCACCCACTTGAGGTAGGAAGTCCCGCCTAATAGAGCTGCCGGCTCTCTGATTGGGAGCGGTGGCCACTGCTGGGATGACAGCCCAGCATGAGGACAGGATGCCTGGGAGCTGGGAAATAAGGTAAGTTTTGGTTGCCTCGCCAGGGGTAATTGGTCGGGCTCTGATGAGGCAAGGGTGGTCATTTGGGGAAAGAGGGGCGTATTGGGTCTTGGGGATGATTGGAGAAGCAGGGGCGTGACGCTGAGAAGCCGCCTGCTTTTCCTAGGCAGCTTTTCCCGGCTCCAGGATGCCCGCTTGCCATACATAAAATCCACGTTGGGGTGGGCGAAGGCCCTTAAGTGGCCACTTAAGGGCCTTGATTGGCCTGGGTGGTCAGGCCATTTTTCATCCTCCCCTGCCCTACGTAAAGTGGGGCAGAGGCGGGAGCGGGTCAGGAAGGCCTCCCGGAGCTTCCCACTCCATTTTACGCCACCCTCCCGCCTCCATCTGGCTCGTTGGGGCAGTGTAAAATTCCGGCTGTTGTGTCACATTTTAGTAACTCTCCAAAATCAGTTGACAACATGATCAGCTGTCATAGCAAATAAAAAGATTCAGGGCCAAAAATTCGATAAGGCCCAAAAGCGGGTGCAGGGATCGCAATACACAATTAACTCGCAAGCAACACAACTACTTCATTCTGCTTGATGATTCTAGTAGAGTGCAGCCCAGTGCTAAATACATTGCTGAGTGGCTGCACACTGAGCAAAGGGCCCAGCTTCATGTGAGGTTAGTGCCACTTAAAACTAACCTGCACTTCTTAAAGTAAGCCTGCCTACACCTCTTAAAGGAAAGGTGCTTTCTGGTGGCAGCAGCTCATTCAGCTGATTGGGAAGCATATTAGGAGAAGGAGGAAACGCAAGTAATCCCACAGCAGGACAAGCCAGAGAGGGGGCTCCTAGGTTCTCTGATGCAGCACGGGGGAAGCCTAGTGCAAGAGGTTGAAAAGAGGAAAGAGGTGATCTATCTGCAGGGGGTTAGGAGACCCTCCAGACAAACACTGTGAAGACAGTAGGAGCAGATAGCCACTGAGGTCAATACCAGGAGTGTGGCCCTGAGCACCGGGATACAGAGCAGGAAGGAGCTCAATGACCTCACATGAGTGGTCAAGGTCAGTGAATGCATCTTCGCATGCCATATGCTACCAACTGCACACACTGCTCCACTCAGCACAACCCCCTTCACTCGCTTACCAAGAATCTCCATCAACCATGACTCAGACCTAACGTTCATAGCCTCCCCTCACCCACTTCACACTGCCACAAGCCTCACAACCACATCTCACAGCTTGCGCACACACTGCCAGTTATTGAATTGTTGCAGGTACATCAGCGAACCACAATGCATCGCATCCACTGACACACTTCCCTCTTTCTTGCAGGACAAAGTGGCACATGATAGGCGGCAGCAGCAAATCCTCAGGGGAGAGACAGAGCTGCACATCCTCACCCCCAAGGAGGAGGCGGTGCTAGAAATAGTTGAAACAGCTATAACTGAGTCAGTGGTACACACTGAGGCTGAAACCATCGTAAATGTGTATGTTCCTGCCTAATTGACCTTCTCACATCCCACTTCACCCTCATCCCACAATCTGTGATAATAGACAAGCAGCAGTTGGTGAAAGCATGCACCTTTTGTTTTCCCCTCTTCGCTCACCCCAATCCTGCCCTTGTTCCTTTCTCCTTTCAGATACCCCAGGAACTGCCACCTGCTCAGGTAGTGGTGCAGGAGGCTGTAGTCCTAGAGGGGGAAACTATCTGAGCAGAAAGAAACACTGTCACTCAATCACATAACTGGAGCCACCAATTCAGATACTGGCATTGCGCACACTTTAGAGGGTAGCATAGAGGTGGGAGCTGCATGTTGTCATGCAGACCCCCACCTGCCAAGAATGAACATTGATCTTAAACTGTTGCTGGAGTGAAGAAATGAGCTGTTAAAGAGATCACCAGACTTTTGACTGGAGGACATTTGCATACTAAAAGATGATGCTTGTGGAGACAAAGTACTACTCCTTGGACCAATTAACCCAAATAGATTTTGATCACCAGACATTGAAGGTGTAAGGAAGCACATTCCAGGGACTGCTAAGATGATACCATCCACAAAGGCAGGACTGGGTAAACCAGCTGGTCACATGACTAACCGGTTGGTCCAGGCTTTTAAATGAGACACAGGGCAGTTTGATTGGAGACTAGAGTTTGCAACTGAAGCTGGAACAAGGAAACCTCTCTCCTGGCTGTCTCTCTCTCGCTTTCTCCCAAGCCACCAGACCCACGAAAGACATGTAAACCTAAAGAGAGAAAAGACTCCGACATCGAAACAAGTTGAAGCGTGCACTGGGCCCCAACAAATTGCAGGACTTATTGGCAACCAAAGACTCCACACTGAACTTGAAGGACTGTAATTTTAACCCAGCTATTGCCTCAAGCTTTTCTCTTTATTCTTTTCTACTTTTTCTGTCTCTTTCTGCGTGTGTGTTTATTGCGTATGCCTGCTAGCGTGGTCATGTTGCATATTCGTAGTTGTTAAACGGATTAGAGTTTAAGATTAATAAACTTCCACCTTTCTTATTTAAATCTAAGAATACCTGTCTGATTTCTTCGCCTTACAATTGGAGCCGCGAACAAGGATTCACTGAGGGGAAGCTAAAAACACAGTGTTTCAAAAACTAAACCCTGTTACAGTTAAACCGAGCAAAGGCTGAGAGGGAACCCCTAGACTCCAATGTTGTGAGACACCGGGCATAAGAGGCCTGCAGGCAGTGCAGGGGGCACGGATAGGGTGGGTGCCAGCTCCCTGGAGGGCAAGTTCACACGCGGGTTCTGGTGCAGAGGATTCAGATGAGGACTTGTATGGAACCGTGTACAGAAAAAAGGTGATGGGTAGATACACTGAAATGCTTAGTGCATTGGCAGGACTGTCAGAAAGCCTGATGCCACTGTCAAGGAGCATGGAGGAGTCTGGCATCAACTTGGCACAGGGCTTTGTGCAGAGCTTGAAGCCCATCCTTTCCAGCATAGAAGTGGTGGGCAATTCCGTGGAAACACTTGTGGACCCAATCATGATGTAGTGTCTGATGGCCAATGTCTCAGCTTCAATTGCGGCCCAAACAGAAGCCACCCAATGTCTGAGTGCTGAGTGGAAACTCAGACCGACGATTGAAGCTCAGCTTGTTACCATGGAGGCTTAGACTGCTGCCATCATGGCTGTGGATACCAGTGTTCAAAAGGACTTACAGGGCTTCACAGCAGTCCAGCAATCCGTCCTCCAACAGATTACTAGGATTGCTGAGGTGCTGTCCCATGGGAGTGGCAGTGGCTCCATGGAGCACAAACCTGCAGTCCTCTCACAGGATGACAGCATTCAGCCTCCCACCACTGCCACTCCCCCAGTACCCTTATTGTTGCCTCTCAGCCAGCCAGCCCAGACTGCTGGCACCCATGCCTCGGTGGTGCAGTCCGAAGACTAGGCCCTCAGGGCTCTGACCTACTGGATCCAGCAATGAATGGCGAATTGCAAGACATCATAGAGTCATTACAGCAAAGAAGGCTATTCAGCACACCAAGTCCTTGCCAGCTCTCTGTAGAGCAATCCAGTCAGTCCCATTCCCCCGCTCTAACCCCATTACCTGAATATTTATTTTCCACAAGTGCCCATCCAATTTCCTTTTGAAATCATTCATCATCCCCGTTTCCACTACCCTCATGGACAGATGATTGCCACTCGCTGAGTAAAAAGTTCTTCTTCACATTTTCCCTGCATCTCTTACCCAATACCTTCAATCTGTGTCTCTAAGTCCTTTTTAAAAATTCATTCAGGGATGTGGGCGTCGCTGGCCAGGCCAGCATTTATTGTCCATCCCTAATTGCCCTTGAGAAGGTGGTGGTGAGCTGCCTTCTTGAACCGCTGCAGTCCATGTGAGCTAGGTACACCCACAGTGCTGTTAGGAAGGGAGTTCCAGGATTTTGACCCAGCAACAGTGAAGGAACGGTGATATAGTTCCAAGTCAGGATGGTGTGTGGCTTGGAGGGGAACTTGCAGGTGGTGATGTTCCCATGCATCTGCTGTCCTTGTCCTTCTCAGTGGTAGAGGTCATGGGTTTGGAAGGTGCTGTCTAAGGAGCCTTGGTGCATTGCTGTAGTGCATCTTATAGATGGTACACACTGCTGTCACTGTGCGCGGTGGTGGAGGGAGTGAATGTTTGTGGATGGTGTGCCAATCAAGTGGGCTGCTTTGTTCTGGATGGTGTCGAGCTTCTTGAGTGTTGTTGGAGCTGCACCCATCCAGGCAAGTGGAGAGTATTCCATCACACTCCTGACTTGTGCCTTGTAGATGGTGGACAGGCTTTGGGGAGTCAGGAGGTGAGTTACTCACCACAGGATTCCTAGCCTCTGAGCTGCTCTTGTAGCCACGGTATTTATATGGCTACTCCAGTTCAGTTTCTGGTCAATGGTAACCCCCAGGATGTTGATATTCAGTGATCGTTATGCCATTGAATGTCAAGAGGAGATGGTTAGATTCTCTCTTGTTGGAGATGGTCATTGCCTGGCACTTGTGTGGCGGAAATGTTACTTGCCACTTATCAGCCCAAGCCTGGATATTGTCCAGGTCTTGCTGCATTTCTACACGGACTGCTTCAGTATTTGAGGAGTCGCAAATGGTGCTGAACCTTGTGCAGTCATCAGTGAACATCCCCACTTCTGATCTTATGATTGAAGGAAGCTCATTGATGAAGCAGCTGAAGATGGTTGGGCCTAGGACACTACCCTGAAGAACTCCTGCAGTGATGTCTTGGAGCTGAGATGATTGACCTCCAACAACCACAACGATCTTCCTTTGCACTAGGTATGACTCCAACTGGCAGAGGGTTTTCCCCTTGAATCCCATTGACTCCATTTTTGCTCGGGCTCCTTGATGCCATACTCGGTCAAATGCTGCCTTGATATCAAGAGCAGTCACTCTCACCTCACCTCTTGAGTTCAGCTCTTTTGTCCATGTTTGAACCAAGGCTGTAATGAGGTCAGGAGCTGAGTGGCCCTGGCGGAACCCAAACTGAGCATCACTGAGCAGGTTATTGCTCAGCAAGTGCCGCTTGATAGCACTGTCGACGACTTTACTGATGAATGAGAGTAGACTGATGGAGTGGTAATTGGCCGGGTTGGACTTGTCCTGCTTTTTGTGTACAGGACATACCTGGGCAATTTTCCACAGTGCAGGGTAGATGCCAGTGTCATTGCTGTACTGGAACAGCTTGGCTAGGGGCGCAGCAAGTTCTGGAGCACAGATCTTCAGTACTATTGCCAGAATATTGTACCATCAACTAATGGGAACAGCTTTTCTTTGTCTATCTCATCTAAACCTGTCATAATTTGTACACCTCTATCAAATCTCCCCTCAATCTCCTTTGCTCCAGGGAGAACAACCCCAGCTTCTCCAACCTAACCTTGTAACTAAAATCCCTCATCCCAGGAACCATTCTGGTAACTCTCCTCTGCACCCTCTCAAGGATCCTCACAGCCTTCCTAAAGTGTGGTGCCCAGAACTGGATGAAATTCTCTAGTTGAGGCCTAACCAGAGCTTTATAAAGGTTCAGCATAACTTCCCTGCTATTGTACTTACACCTCTATTTATGAAGCCCAAGATTCCATACGCATTGCCAGTACTCTCTCAATATGTCCTGCCACCTTCAAAGATCTATGCACATGAACCCACAGCTCCCTCTGACCCTGCACACTCTTTCGAACTGTGCCATCAGGTCTATATTGCCTCTCCCTACCCCTTCTGCCAAAATTCATTTGCCACTTGTCTGCCCATTCTGTTAGCCTATCTATGTCCTGTTGCAGTCAATTAGTATCATCCTCACTGTTTGCCACTCCTCCAAGTTCGGTATCATCAGTAAATGTTGAAACTTTATTCCAAAATCCAAGTCATTAATATATATTATATATTTTTTTTTAAAAGAAGTGGTCCTGGCACTGAATCTTGGGGAGCACCACCATATAGCATCCTCCAGTCTGAAAAACAACTATTTACCATGACTTGCTGTTTTCTGCCCTTAATCCAATCTTTTATCTAAACTGACAGTAACCCTCTTATTCCATGAGCTTCAATTTTATTAACCAGCCTTTAATGTGGTACTTTGTCAAATGCTTTCTAAAAATCCATATAGACAACATCCATTGTTTTCCCTTGACTAACCTTCTCTGTTGCTTCATCAAAAAATTCAATTAGTCAAGCACGATCTGCCTTTTACAAATCCATGATGGTGCTCCTTAATGAATTCAAACCCCTCCAAGTGTCTCTTGATCTTTTCCCTGATTATTGTTTCTAAAAGCTTACCCACCACTGATGTTAAACTGACCGGCCTGTAGTTACTAGGACTGTCCTTACTCCCTTTCCTGAATAAGGGTGTCGCATTTGACATTCTCCAATCCTCTGGCAGCTCCTCCTGTATCTAGGGAAGATTGGTAGATTATCGCAAGCCCTTTCACTGTCTCCACTCCCACTTGCTTTAGTAACCTGGGATGCAAACCATCCGGACCAGGTGACCTAGCCATTCTAAGCATAGCCAGCATTTCTGGTACATCCTTCCTATCAATTTTCACCCCATTCATTACCTCTATCATCTCCCCTTCTACCAATATGTTGACAGCATCCTCTTCCTTCGGAAACACTGATACAAAGTACTCATTAAGTATTCTCACCTTGCCCTGTGCCTCTAAGCATATATCACCCTCTTTATCCCTAATAGGCCCCACCCCACCTCTTACTACCCACTTACTATTTATATAGTTACCGTAGTAACTACAGTTGAAGATTTTTGGTTTCCCTTTTATGTTAACTGCCATTCTATTCTCATATTCTCTCTTTGCCAGTCTTATTCCCCTCTCAAATTATTGTATTTGGCTTGGTTCTCACTTGAAGAACTCACCAGACATGAAAGAAAAAAAGAGGATGTTTGATGTATCATAATCTCCATCTCCCTCATCATCCAAGGATCCCTGGCTTTGGGTCTCCTACCTTTCGCACTTGTTGGAATGTATCTAGCCTGTACCTGAAACATCCACTCCTTAAATTGTTCTGTTACTGTTTTTCCTGTCAATGTTTGGTTCCATTTTACCCTGGCTAGATCCCCTCTCATCCCATTGAAGTTAGTCCTCTTCAATTTAGAAGTTGTACTTTAGATTGTTCCTTGCTCTTCTCCATTACTAATCTTAACCTTATGATAAAATGAACACTCTTACCCACGTGCTCCCCCATTGACACTTGGTCCACTTGGCTCACCTCATTCTCAGCAACAGATCCAGGGCCAAGAACATACTGGTCAAGAAAGTTCTCCTGAGCATATTTCAGAAATTCCTCCGCATCCTTACTCTTTACTCTAACATTTTTTCAATTGATATTTGGGTAATTAAAGTCCCCCAATGTCACCACTTCATAGTTCTTGCACATCTCTGCGATTTCTCTGTAGATTTGCTCCTCTATCTGTCTCTCACTATTTGGAGGCTTATAGAATATCCTTAGTAGTGTGACCATACCTTTATTGCTTCTCAACTCTCACCAAATGGACTCTGTCTTTGCTCTCTCAAGGATATCCTCCATTGTTTGCAATGTTACCTGCTCCAGCCTGGAAGTTTAAGGCTACAGTCAGCTTGATGGCCACTAGCAGCTCAGTCCTCACCCTGCTCTAAAGCTGCAGGGCTGGTTCTAAGAGATGGCACTGTTCTGTGACCACCGCCCTGATGAAGCACAGCCACCGAGCACACTGCTCCTGGTACAGGTAGGAGAAATGCTCGCTAAAGACCTACGTGGGTAAGGTCTCCTGCTGAAAGCCCTCCTCTACCGCCCTCTGCAAGCAGCTTGTCTTCTTTGCTACTTCTGCTCCAGCCCAAGCAACTATTGTCCCCATGACGGGGAGCAAGTGATGTATTCAGAGGCCTTGCAGAAGCACAGATACCTTCCCAACATCGATCTCAGACATAACCAACTTCTCATAACTCCTCCTACAACCCAGTGTTTCCAGTAACTTTATAACAGCAAGTAAATAGTGAAAAACAACTAACCTGCAAGTTGGATGTTGATGCTTTTGGAGCTGGTGCAGAGGGTTCCCCATGCGGTTGTTCAGCTGTGTATGTTTAAAACTGAGCATTACCTAGAGTGATGAGGTCCAAAATGGCAGATCGGGCATCAAATCAGCGTTAAATGCTGACTGACGTCACGATCTGCCTACTCTGCATACTTCAGACGGACACACGGAACACCCGTGTTATCGCCCTCAAAAACATGGCCATCAATGCAAGGTACACCAGACGTGGTCAAGAAGGCCCCCACCCCCCTACACGCCCCACCCACCCATGCCATTTTTCATCTCTATGAGTTGCCATAGCCCTGAAACTACTAGTGCGGCAGAGCCAAATTTTGAGGCCTTAGATTTTAAACAGCACTGAATGTGCTCAGTAACATCACTACAATGCTGACCCTGGCTCAAAACAGACTCTTTATTCCTTTGTGTACTTTGCACTTAACGAATAATCAACTCTGCTGGGATCAATGAGTTCTTGGAGCATTTGCTTTATATCTTAGATTGTAGAATGATACAGCAAAGAAAAAGTCTATTTGGCCCATCATCCCTTTGAAATAGCTATCCAATTAGTCTCACTCCGCTGCTCTTTCCCCACAGCCCTGAAAACGTTTCCATTTCAATTATATAACCAAGTCCTTTGTGAAAGTTATTATTGAATCCACTTCCACCACCCTCTCAGACAGCGCACTCCAGAACACAACGTCTCACTGCCCAAGCATTTTTTTCCTTATCTCCCCTCTGGTTCTTCTGCCAATTACTTTAAATCTTTGTCCTCTGGTTATTGACCCTCCTACCACTGGAAACCATTTTTCCCTATTTATTTTATCAAAATCTGTCAGAACTTTGATCACCCCTATTAAAGCTCCGCTTAACCTTCTCAGCACTAAGGAGAACAACACCAGCTTCTCCAGTTTCTCCATCTAATTAATGTGGAATCCGTCCTCTCTACGATGCAAAGCTGATCTCTCACACACCTGTATAAGAAAACTCATATTCATCTTCCAGCTGCAGAAAGGTCAGCGCAGGTCACTGGGGCATTGAGATGGGACCACAGCCAAAGACCCCAGTCTGCCTGGCAGTGCCAATGGGAGCATTCATTTTACCCTCTAATGTGATACTCTGTGACATCCACTGGTGCTGCCTCATTCACAACCAAGCCATGGTGCCAACTGCAGTGTGAATGCAGCTTCAGTGTAGAATTATCGAACAAATGCAACTCCACCAAAATCCCCATTATGATCATCTTCAGTCGGGTTACCAACCCCCCAGGATTGCCCTGGAGTTTCCATGGATTAAAGCTTAATCTCTCTGCAAGCTAGCCTGGAGACAAATCATAGAGGCATTAAAACATGTTTTCTTCATATTCTTTGAACACTTTCATTTCTTAGAATAGAAGCATAGAATGGTTACAGCACAGAAGGAGACCATTCGACCTGTCATGTCCATGCTGGCTCTCTATAATAGCTACTCAGCTAGATCCACTCCTCCACTTTTTTCCTGTAGCCCTGCAAATTTTTTCGCTTCAGATAGTTATCCAATTCCATTTTGAAAGCCACGATTGAATCTGCCTCCACTATACTCTCAGGCAGTATATTCCAAATCCTAACCACACGCTGTGTCAATAAGTTTTTCCTCATGTCGCATTTAGTTCTTTTGCCATTCACTTTACATCGGTGTCCTCTGGTTCTCGACTCTTCCACCAATGGGAACAGTTTCTCCCTATCTACTCTGTCCAGACCCCTCATGATTTTGAACATCTCTATTAAATCTCCTGTCAATCTTTTCTTCTCTAAAGACAACAACCCCAGCTTCTCCAATTTATTCATGTAACTGAAGGTTCTCATCCCTGTAACAATTCTCGTAAATCATTTTTGAACCCATTCCAATGCCTTCACATCCTTCCTAAAGTGTGGTGCCCAGAATTGGACACACTACTCCAGTTGAGGCTGAACCAGTGTTTTACTTTCTTGCTTTTTAACTCTATGCCTCTATTTATAAAGACCAGGATCCCACATGCCTTATTAACCACTTTCTCAATCTGCCCTTCCACCTTCAATGATTTGTGCACAGGTCCCTCTGCTCCTGCACCCACTTTTGAACTGTATGCTTTATTTTATATTGCATTTCCTTGTTCATTCTACCAAAATGTATCACATCTCTGCATTAAATTTCATCTGCCATGTGTCTGCCCATCTCACTGTCCATAACTATCCTCCTTGCAGTTCACAGCACTTCCAAGTTTTGTGTGATCCACAGATTTTGAAATTGTGTCTTGTACACCCAAGCCGAGGTCCATAATATAGATCAAGAAAAGCAGGAGTCCTAATACTGACCCCTGGGGAACCTAACTAGATACCTTCCTCCAGTCCAAAAAACAATCGTTCACCACTATTCTCTGTTTCTTGTCACTCAGCCAATTTCATATCCATGCTGCCACCGTCCCTTTTTCCCCATGGGCTCTAACTTTGCTGACAAGCCTGTTACGTGGCATTTTATCAAATACCTTTTGGAAGTCAATGTACACCGCATCAACCACATTACCCTCATCAAACCTTCCTGTTACATCACCAATAAACTCAATCAAATTAGTTAAACACAATTTGCCCTTAACAAATCCATGCTGGCTTTCCAAAATTAATCCACATTTGTTCAAGTGACTATTAATTTTGTCCCAAATTATCATTTCTAAAAATTTTCCCACCACCAAGGTTAAGCTGACTAGCCTGTAGTTGCTGGGCTTATCCTTTTTTTGAACAGGACTGTAATATTTGTAATTCTCTACCCCTCTGACTCTACCCCCCTATCTAAGAAGGATTGGAAGATTATGGACAGTGCCTCCGCAATTTCCACCCTTACTTCCCTTAGTATCCTTGATGCAGCTCAGCCGCTCCTGGTGACTTATCAACTTTAAGTACAGCCAGCCTATCTAATACCTCCACTTTATTAATTTTTAGCCCATCTGGTGTCTCAACTACCTCCTCTTTCACTGCAACTTTTGCAGAATCTTCTTCCTTGGTAAAGACAATTGCAAAATACTCATTAAGTATCTTAGCCATGCTCTCTGCCTCCATTCGTAAATCACCTTTTTGGTCCCTAATTGGTCATCCTCCTTTTAACGCCATTATACTATTTATATGCCCATCAAAGACTTTTGGATTCCCTTTTATGTTGGTTGCCAGTCTCTTACTCATACATTCTCTTTGCTTCTCTCATTTGTTTTTACACTTCCCCTCTGATTTTTTTATATTCAGCCTGGTTCTCAATTCTATTATCAACCTGACAACTGTCATACACACTCTTTTTCTACTTCATCTTACTCTCTATCTCTTTCATCATCCAGGGAGCTCTGTCCTACCTTTCCCTATCATGGGAATGTACCTCAAATGTACCTGAACTCTCTGCTCTTTAAAGGCAGCCCATTGTTCCTTTACAGTTTTGCCTGCCAATCTTTGATTCCCATTTTCCTAGGCCAAATCCATTCTCACCCCACCAATATTTGGCCCTCTCCCAATTAATTATGTTTACACCTTCCCATGCAATCGCAGGAGGTGTAATACCTGCCCTTTTACCTCCACTCTCTTCACTATCCAAGGCCCAAACACTCCTTCCAGGTGAAGCAGCAATTTACTTCCTTCAATTTAGTATACTGTATTCACTGCTCACAATGCAGTCGCTTTTACATTGGGGCAACCAAACGCAGATTGGGTGACTGTTCTGTGGAACACCTCCACTCAGTCCTAAAGCATAACCTGAGCTTCCAGTCACTTGCAATTTCAACACCACCCCCACCCCACCCTCATGCCCAGTGAACATCATCACAAGCTCGAGGAGCAGCACCTGATCATTTGATTAGGCACTCTACAGCCTTGCAGACTGAACATTGAGTTCAATAACTTCAGAGCATCACTGGCTTTTTTTAAAAAATTTTTATTTTGTTTTATTTTATTTTTTAACCATGTGCCTGTTTTTCATGTAGACAGAGCTGCTCATTATTCTGCTATTAACACTCTCTCTGGATTAATGCTTTGTCTTTCACCACAAGCATTAACATGTTCTTTGCCTTTGTCCCAGGACAGCTTTGTTATTTAATCTCTCCTGCCCTCTGTCCGAACACACAACTTTCCTTTTGTTCGCTTCCCCACCAACCTCTCCCCCCGCCCACCCCCCCCCCCCACCCCACCCCTTCACTTGCCTAAAACCTAATTATTTTCTAACCTTTGCCAGTTCTGATGAAAGGTCATAGACCTGAAACATTAACTCTGCTTCTCTCTCCACAGATGCTGCCTGACCTGCTGAGTATTTCCAGCACTTTCTGTTTTCATTAATTATGTTTACTCTGATTGTTTCTTGCCCTTTTCCAAAGCCAACCTAAATGTTATGAAACAATGATCACCATCCCTTACATGTTCCCCTACTGACACTTGGTCCACGTGTCCCACCTCATTCCCTAGAACCAGATCCAGCAATGCCTTCTTCCATGTTGGACTGAAAACATACAAATGTAGAAAATTCTGTATTCAGAAACTCTTCTCCCTCTCTGTCCTTTGCACGAATAACCCAGTCTATATTCAGATAATTAAAGTCCCCCATTATAAATACACTATAGTTTTTGCAACTCCCTGTAATATCCTTGCAAATTTGTTCCTCTATATCTGTCCCACTAGTTGGAAGTCTATATAATACACCGAGTAATACAATAGCACCTCTATTGTTTCTTATCTCAGAGCAAATAGATTCTCTCCTTAACCTCTCCAGGACATCCTCTCTCTCCAACACTGTAATATTATCCTTAATCAATACTGCCACCCCTCCTCCTTTCTTTCCTTCCCTACCTTTCCTGAACACCTTCTATCCAGGAATATTTAGTACCCTCCCCTTCCCTTTTTTGAGCCAGGTCTCCATTATCACCCCAATGTCATACTCCCACGTGGCTATCTGCACCTTGTTACAACCGCAGCAGGAGCAATGCACTGTCAATTCAGTCCTGTCACTCCACAGGTCGCAGCATATTATTATGCTTTCACACCCAATCGGAAAATAGCCAAATTAAACACTCCAGTAACCCCAGAATGAAACAGACCAAACCAGGTATCTTTAGACAACAACAAATTAAATAATTATTTAAAAAACACTAAATCTTAAACACTATTAAGATAAACCTATGTCTAAAGATCTTATAATTTCTTATTTTAATCTAACTCCCCATTCACACAGATACATTCAAAAGTAACAGCAGTTAATTAATTTTTTAAAAAGTGAAGTTGTTTTTACAAATTAGCTGTCTCTTAAGAATAAATAAAATAAGTAAGTCTTTGTGGATAACATTCCTGGTGGATGAGAGGTCTTCTAATGTGGATTTGATGAAAATAGTTCTTCAGAAGATAGGCATTCAATTCTTCAGCTGCAGCAAGTGTTAAACAGTTATTCGAAGGATGAGGGTAGTAATTCAAATGGTTTCTTGACAAAGAAGGCTTTCCTTCTTTACTCAAAGAATTAACTTGGCTTGTAGCTCATTGTAGAATTTTTGCTGAGAGAGAATAAAACAGTTCCTTTTTCTTCAGTACACCTCGCTGGAAAGTCTCTCCAAGCTAATTGGTTTCAGCTGGTTTCTGCCAGTTCCACACACAGCCAAGTGGAAATATTACCATGTAACCTCTCTGTCTCCTGCTGTTGCCCAGGGTAACAAAAATGCAGTTGCTGCACACTGTGTCTCAGGAATTCCAAAACCTTCTCTCCCTTAAAGGTGCATTGTTTTTAACAGAGTCTTAAAGGCACACATACTGTTTTTAAATTTGAGGAGAAAAAAATAATTATAGAGCTGTGGCAACCTGTAGATCATCAACTTTATTTACCACACTCTGTGCATTCATGTACATGCACTGTAAACCAAATTTAGACCTTATTGCATTCTCTCTTACTTTGACCCCACCAAATACCTTACTGTTCCTTACTCTGTCTCTCCCAATTCTTTGGGTACCTTGTTTTCCCTCCCTAATGTTACATGCTGATTCCCATCCCCCATCATATTAGTTTAAATCTTCCCCAATAACACTAGCAAACCACCCCGCAAGGATATTGGTCACAGTTCTGTTGAGATGCAACCCATCTGGCCTGCACAGGGCCCAACCTCCCCAGAACCAGTCCCAATGTCAAAAGAATCTAAAGCCCTCCCTCCTGCACCATCTCTCTAGCTACACATTCATCTGCTCTACCCTCCTATTTTTATACTCACAGGCATGTGGCACTGGGAGTAATCAGGACATTACTACCTTTGAGGCCTTGCTTCTTAATCTCTTTCCCAGCTCCCTAAAAGCTGCCTGCAGGGAGGGCCTCAGCCCTCTTTCTATCTAGGTCATTGGTACCGATATGGAACATGACCACTGGCTGTTCACTCTTCTCCCTCAGAGTGCTCTGCAGCCGCTCTGTGATATCCTTGGCCCTGGCACTAGGGAAGCAACACACCATCCTGGATTCATGTCTGCGGCCACAGAAACGCCTGTCTGTTCCCCTAACTATATAATCCCCTATCGCTGTTGCTTTCCCAATCTTCCTCCAGCACCCCCTGTACAGCTGAGCCAGCGGTGCCATGGACTTGACTGTGGCTGAAGTCCCCAGAGAAACCATCACATTCACCAGTATTCAGAATTGAATACTCATTGGAGAGAAGATGCACTCAGGGGACTCCTGCACCACCTGCCTTGTCCTCCTTGACTGCCTGGCAGTCACCCATTCCCTCTCTGCCTGCACACCCTTAAGCTGCGGGGTGACCTCATCCAGGAACATGCTATCCACGAAACTCTCAACCTCACAGATGCACCGCAGTCACCCCAGCTGCTACTCAAGCTCCAAAGACTGAAGCTTGGGCCACTCCAACTGATGACACTGCCTGCACATGTGGTTGTCGAGGAAACAGGAAGCATCCTGGACTTCCCACATGGAACAGGATGTGCATGCCATGGGACTAAGATGCCCTGCCATATCTCTATTTAATGGACCATTAACTAACTTAACAGAAACAAACTTAAGAGGTAAATAAATAAATACCGGCTACTCAACCATCAGCTGCTTCCCTTGTGCTACCGTTAATATTTTTTTAGAGAGGTTCACTTAAATGTTTCACTAACTCTTATTATCTATATACCTATGTGCTAGTGTGCTTAGGAATAAGAGAATTGATCGATTGAACGCATGGCTGGAGAATTGGTGTAGGAGGGAGGGCATCAGATTTCTGAGGCTTTGGGCCCGGTTCTGGGGCAGGTGGGACCTGTACAAGATGGACGGGCTGCACCTTAACAGGACCGGGACTAATATCCTCGCAGGGAGATTTGCTAGTGCTGTTGGGTGGGTTTAAACTAGCTTTTCAGGGGGATGGGAACCTGAGGGGTAGCTCAAATTGGAAGGAAGTAAAGCTGGTAACAGGAGGTAGAAAAGTAGCAGGTGACATTAGAAGGCAGGCGAAACAAAGGAAAGCATCAACTAGGCTTAGAATGCAGAAGACAAGTTGAGAAGACAAGGTTAAGGGCAGTCTACCTGAATGCACACAGCATTCACAACAAGGTAGATGATTTAAAGGCCCAAATAGAGGTAATTGGGTATGATCTAATTGCCATAACGGAAACATGGTTATAGCGGGACCAAGACTGGGAACTGAATATTTAGGAAGGACAGGCAAAAAGGAAAAGGAGGTGGTGTTGCACTGATAATAAGGAGTGAGATCAATACATTAGTAAGGCTTCTGATCTCAGATCAGAAGAACAAAATGTGGAATCTGTTTGGGTGGAGCTAAAAAACAGCAAGGGGCAGCAAGCATTGGTAGAAGTTGTTTATAGGCCACCAAACAGTAGTGGTAGTGTGGGGCATGATATTAATCAGGAGGTTAGAGAAGCATGTAACATGCTTAATACAGTAATCATGAGTGCCTTCAATCTGCATTTGGACTGATGAGCACGAATGCTGTGGTGGACGAGTTTCTGGAGTGTGTTAGGGATGGTTTTCTAAAGCAGTATGTTGAGGAACCGATTTTAGATCTAGTATTATCTAATGAGAAAGGGCTAATTAATAATCTTGTTGTAAAAGAACCTTTAAGGATGAGTGACCATAATATGATAGAATTTTACACTATGTTTGAAAGTGAGGTAGTTCAATCTGGAGCCAGGATGTTAAGTTTGAACAAAAGAAATTATGAAGGTATGAGGGGCAAATTGGCTGAGGTGGATTGGGGAAAATACATTAAAAGGTATGACAGTACATAGGCAATGGATAGTCTTTAAAGAAATATTACATAGTTTACAGTAACGATACATTCCTTCAAGGCACAAAACCCCCAAAGGTAAAGGTAGTCAATTGTGGATAACAAAGGAATTGTATAAGATGAAAAGAAAAGGCCTATAAAGTTGCCAGAAATAGTAGTAAATCTAAGGATTGGGAAGATTTTAGAATACAGCAACGGAGGACCAAGAAACTGATAAGAAAGAGAGAGTAGAATATGAATGTAAACTAGCAAAAAATATAAAAACAGACTGTAAAAGCTTCTATCGGTACCTAAAAAGGAAACGTTTGGCTAAGACAAATGTGGGTCCATTACAGGCAGAGTCAGGAGAATTTATAATGGGGAATAGAGAAATGGCAGAGAAGCTAAATGATTACTTTGTGTCAGTCTTCACTGAGGAATATACAAGAAATCTCCCAGAATTAGACATCCAAGGGATTAGAGAGAATGTGGAATTGAAGGAAATTAGTATTAGTAATAAGTTTGTATTGGAGAAATTAATGGGGCTGAAGGTTGAAAAGTCCCCGGACCTGATATTCTACATCCCAGAGTGTTGAAAGAGGTAGCTATGGAGATAGTGGATGCATTGGTGATCATCTTCCAAAATTCTATAGATTCTGGAGTGGTTCCTGCCGATTGGAAGGTCGCAAATGTCACTCCACTATTTAAGAAGGGAGGGAGAGAGAAAACAAGGAATTACAGACCTGTTAGCGTTACATCGGTCATTGGGAAAATGCTAGAATCTATTCTAAAGGATGTGATAAATGGACACTTGGATAATAATGATCTGATTGGGCATTGTCAACATGGATTTATGAATGGGAAATCATGTTTGATGAACATGTTGAGGTTTTTTGAGGATGTTACTGGCAGAATTGATAAAGGGGAGTCAGTGGACATGGTAGACTTGGATTTTCAGAAGGCTTTTGATAAAGTAACCCACAGGAGGTTGGTTAGCAAAATTAAAGCACATGGGATAGGAGGTAATATACTAACATGGATTAAGGATTGGTTAACAGGCAGAAAGCACAGAGTAGAAATAAACGGGTCATTCTCACATTGGCAGGCTGTGACCAGTGGTGTACAACAGGGATCAGTGCTTGGGCCCCAGCTGTTCACAATATATTTCAATGACTTGGATGTGGGGACCAAATGTAATATTTCCAAATTCATGGATGACACAAATCTAAGTGGGAATGTGTGTTGCGAGGAAAATACAACGTGGCTGCAAGGGGATTTGGACAGACTTAGTGAGTGGGCAAGAACATGGCAGATGGAATATAACGTGGAAAAATGTGAGGTTATCCACTTCGGTAGGAGGAATAGATGTGCGGAGTATTTCTTAAATGGTAAGAGATTAGAAAGTGTAGATGTATAAAGGGACCTAGGTGTCCTTGTCAATAAGTTACTGAAAGCTAACATGCAGGTGCAGCAAGCAATTAGGAAGGCTAATGGAATGTTATCCTTTATCGTAAGGGGATTTGAGTACAGGAGTAGTGAAGTCTTGCTTCAATTGTATAGAACCTTGGTTTGAGTGCACCTGGAGTACTGTGTGCAGTTTTGGTCCCCTTACCTTAGGAAGGATATTATTGCCATAGAGTGAGTGCAACAAAGGTTCACCAGACTTGTTCCCAGGATGGTGGGACTGTTCTATGAAGAGAGATTGGGAAAACTGGGCCTGTTTTCTCTAGGGTTTCAAAGAATGAGAGGCGATCTCATTGAAACCTACAAAATACTTAAAGGGATAGACAGAGTAGATACAGCTGAGATGTTTTCCCTGGTTGGGGAGTCTAGAACCAGGGGACACAATTTCAAAATAAGGGGGAGGCCACTTTGGACAGAGATGAGGAGAAACTTCTTTACTCAGACGGTTGTGAATCTTTGGAATTCTCTCCCCCAGAGGGCTGTGGAAGCTCAGTCATTGAGTATATTTAAAACAGAGATTGACAGATTTCTAAATACCAATGACATAAAGGGGTATGAAGACAGTATGGGAAAAAGGCATTCAAGTGAATGATCAGCCATGGTCATATTGAATGGCAGAGCAGGCTCGATGGGCTGAAAGGCCAACTCCTGTTCCTACGTTCCCACTGCAGATTTTAATTTACTGAAAAATTAAGAATCCTTTAGCTTTGCTATCCCTCTATTTAATTTTAGCTTGATCCCAAGATTTAATTAATTAATTGAACATTGATTGCAATATATGATAAATTATCAAGTTGGCTTTAGTTTTATACTAATTAATTGATCTTGTCTTACTTTATAGTTGTTTAATTTAATTAAATTACAATACAAGTTTAAATGCTTACTAGGGTATTCACTCCACATGCCTACTGGTCCTGTGATGTTACTTGGTGATATTTCTCCAACTCTCACCCCTGTTCCTCTCTCCCACTGTGCTTTGCTGCTGTTGGGCTTTCCTGCTCTGTATTTAAAGGCTCCTCTCTCCTGCTGTTCTTTGGTATAGAAGCTCTGTGAAAAAGGGTCCCTCACACCAACAGCCAGGTGACAATTAGCATTGTATCTTTACACAGCTCATAATTCTAAAAGTATTGGAGATGGAAGCAGGGAGGTGCTGCTTGACTGGGGGAGTCAGTTGGAGGTGGACATCATGTGCTGAAAGCTCCCAGATTAAGTTGGACCAGAGTTCGCAACCCTAACCTTCAGGAACGTAACCATATTTGAATAATGCACAGAATGGATCTAGAGTACGGCAGTACAGTGATTATGTCACTGGCCCAGTAATCCAGAGGCTGGGATTAATAAGAAAGAGAATATGAGTCCAAATCTTGGCATGGTATTTTGAAATTCTGAACACAGTTTTTTTATAAAACCTGTAAAAGTGACTGTGGAGCTGTCAGAAGCTAAATACCCAACTGGTTCTTTTCTTTATTCGATCACAGGATGTGGACAACAAGGAAGGCAGATGGTATGTTGGCCTTTATTGCAAGGGGGATGGAGTATAAAAGTGGGAAGTTTTATTTATTAGGAGATACAGCACTGAAACAGGCCCTTTGAGTCTGTGCTGACCAACAACCACCCATCTATGCTAACCCTACAGTAATCCCATATTCCCTACCTACACTAGGGGCAATTTACAACAGCCAATTTACCTATCACCTGCAAGTCTTTGGATGTGGGAGGAAACCGGAGCACCCGACAAAAACCCACACAGACACAGGGAGAGCTTGCAAACTCCGCACAGGCAGTACCCAGAATCGAACCCGGGTCCCTGGAGCTGTGAGGTTGCGTTGCTAACACCTAGTGTGCTACATACAGTGAAATTGTCCATTTTGGCAGGAAGAATAAAAAAGAAGCATATTATCTAAATGGTGAGAGATTGCAGAGCTCTGAGATGCAGAGGGATCTGGGTGTCCTAGTGCATGAATTGCAAAAGGTTAGTATGCAGGTACAGCACGTAATTAGGAAAGCTAATAGAATGTTATCGTTTATCGCGAGGGGAATTGAATACAAAAGTAGGGAGGTTATGCTTCAGCTATACTGGGCATTGGTGAGACACATCTAGAGTACTGTGAACAGTAGTGGTCTCCTTATATAAGGAAAGAAGTAAATGTGTTGGAAGCAGTTCTAAGAAAGTTAACTAGACTAATACCTGGAATGGGCGGGTCGTCTTATGAGGAAAGGTTGGACAGGCGAAGCTTGTATCCACTGGAGTTTAGAAGAGTAAGAGGCGACTTGATAGAAACATATAAGATCTTGAGGGGTCTTGACAGGGTGGATGTGGAAAGGTAGTTTCCTCTTGTGGGAGAATCTAGAACTAGGGGTCACTGTTTAAAAATAAGGAGTCGCCCATTTAAGACAGAGATGAGGAGAAATACTTTCTCTCAGAGGGTTGTGAGTCTTTGGAATTCTCTTCCTCAAAAGGCAGAGTCTTTGAATATGTTTAAGGCAGAGGTAGATAGATTCTTGATGAGAAAGGGGGTAAAAGGTTATTGGGGGTGGGCGGGAATGTGGAGTTGAGATTACGGTCGGATCAGCCATGATCTTGTTGATTGGTGGAGCAGGCTCGAGGGGCCGAGTGGTCTACTCCTGTTCCTAATTTGTATGTTCGTATGTATGTTATTTTTCAGGCTTGGTGCTGAGGTTATGTGTTTTTATGGAGCTGATACAAAGAACGGATTCGCCATCACCTCCCCACCCCCACACCCCTGCCCCTCCCCCATCCTGTCATGTTCCGTCCTAATAAGGAGTTTACTCATCTTCCACTTCCAAGCACTGGCAATGTTTCATAACTGAAACATTTACCTTTAGTGGATTTCCAAAATGTTATGTTTAATTTCAGATTCCCATGTTTCGTATCTTAAAAGTAGGAATATGATATGTCTTTACTGGGCATGACACCCACCATTTACAGTTTCCTCCCTCCACATGAACTCGTCCTGCCCTACAACTTCTCATTTCTTCATCCTCTAGCATGCCCATGACGTCATCCTCTGCATTGAACCACACTCACAGTAATCCCGTCAACCTCAGCATCCTGTTAGGCCTCACTACACCCCAGGTCACAGTTATCAGGAAGACAACCTCTGACCACTTCCAAAGCTCCTCTTTCATTCACATCCTTCTGCCTGTCCCAAGCTACACCTCACCTCTGCAAAAACCATTCCCTAACTCCCTTAGAAATCCCCTGTCCACTGGCTGCCTCCTTATCTGGATGGCTACCATCGTTTATACTAATACCTCTGTTAATCTACCTTTACTCCACCTTTAACACTCACATCCCTACCAAATCTGAGATAATATGCTACCTTCACCACAGCCCAATAAATTCGAGCCTCACTGGACTCAAACCTGTGGAGCTCAGTTGGTGACAGCATCCACCGCGCCATCTGATTCAACCAGCTTAAACAGTACCGCCCCTGCCTCTCCAACACCTCAAACTACTCCAGGAAGGTAATAACTACTCCAGCCTCCTCTTCTTCACTTTGAACCTCCTCCTCCAATCTCTTTCCCCTACCACTTTGATCCTCATCTTGGACATCTTCCACGTCGCTTTGCAAGACTCCAAAACTTTGTCCAAGGTAAGCATGGGTCAGCAGTGGGGCCACAACACTGAAGCTCAAATTTCTGACCCAGGCTCAGTGCTTCTGAAGCTCCTCCAATGCCCATTGGCTCTTCATCCTTCATCCCTTCTTAGTTATCATCAACATGCTGCTCCTCTGCAACATCATCCACAAGAATGAGATTAGCTCTTGCATGTGTTTAATTGGAAGGGCCAAAGGTATTATTGTGCTCTCTGTAGTATAGATCAATTTGTACAAGAGGGGAGAACATTATTAATCAGGTCCTACAGCAGCTAGAGGCATTGTAAATGATTTATTCAATAGTCCAATGAAGCACAGAGGAACACATGAATGTTTACTCATTGAGTAACACATAACAAATGGACTCAGTCAGCACCTTGGCATGTAATACATTGACTTGGACAGCAGCCCACTCATTATCGATCAACCCATTCAAAAACTTAGTGCCTTCTTCAGCAACACATGCATCAGATCAATAAATTAAAGATGATCAACCAGATGCATCATACAGCAACTCATACAGCAGACTAACATGTTACACAATTATGACTTGTACTGCAGCCCACACATTGAGTCACACTGTGATCTGAGGTAACTGGCACAGCAGCGGGACACACTTTATAACAATAATGACATCAACTTATCTTCTTAGACAAGAAAAGTCTTCCCAGACACTTTGCGGAAGGGCTGATCGAGCAACAGGTTGGAGTTGGAAGAAGCGATATTGGAGAATTGATGCAAAATGGTAGAGGCAGTCTTGTGGGGTTTGAAGCTGAGTTGACAAACTAGAAGGACACCACTCTGTTAGGGTTCATCCTCACCTATATTTGACCTATATCACCATCTGACTGGTTATATCTTGAATCATACTGAACCCCAACATGTTATAGACTTACTCATCCAAAAGCTCAACATCAATGGGAATCCAATATGCTACAACATGATACACCATAAATTAACTTATACTGCAGTCTTTTATGGAACAGCAAAGCATTGCATTACAGACTGGCTCATAAAGTGCCACATTAGTTGAGCTCATTTAGAAGATAATTAAAGGGATAGACAGAGTAAATCAGCAAGCAATGACTGCTTAGCCCATCAATGTCATTCCATTCAGAGACCAAGGAAAATCTATTCTATGATTTTTTGCTTATGCTTTCTGGCTGTTAATAAGCAGACTTATTTGTTTTGTCTAGGAAAATAGTGTGCGAGGAGTCGTAAAAACATATCTGAAGTAAGATAACAGTGCTGCTGTACATGACAAGCACCAGTCACAGGTAGGCATGCAAGAGAGGCAAATCTGAAATATTGTACTGATCAGTATGGGGTATTTACATTAACCAGTGTAGTACTAGTATGAAAATAAATGTGCACTGAATGCTTAACATGAATAATAATAACAGGGATCAGTGCTGGGACCTTTGCTGTTTGTAGTGTACATTAATGATTTAGACGTGAATATACAAGGTATGATCAGTAAGTTCGCAGATGACACGAAAATTGAGGAAGAAAGCCTTAGATTACAGGGCGATATAGATGGGCTGGTAAAATGGGCAGAGCATGGCAAATGGAATTTAATCCTGAGAAGTGTGAGGTGATGCATTTTGGGAGGACTAACAAGGCAAGGGAATATACAATGGATGGTAGGACCCTAGGAAGTACAGAGGGTCAGAGGGACTTTGGTGTACTTGTCCATAGATCACTGAAGGCAGCAGCACAGGTAGATAAGGTGGTCAGGAAGGCTTATGGGATACGTGCCTTTATTAGCCAAGGCATAGAATATAAGAGCAGGGAGGTTATGATGAAGCTAGTTAGACCTTGACTGGAGTACTGTGTACAGTTCTGGACACCACACTATAGGAAGGATGTGATTGCACTGGAGAGGGTGCAGAGGAGATTCACCAGGATGTTGCCTGGGCTGGAGCATTTCAGCTATGAAGAGAGACTGAAAAGACTAGGGTTGTTTTCCTTAGAGCAGAGAAGGCTGAGGGGGGACCTGATTGAGATATACAAAATTATGAGGGACATTGATAGGGTAAATAGGAAGAAACTTTTTCCCTTAGCAGGGTGCCAGTAACCAGGGGGCATAGATTTATGGCAATGGGCAGAAGGTTTAGAGGAGATTTGAGGAAAGAAATTTCACCCATAGGGTGGTTGGAATCTGGAACACACTGCCTGAAGGGGTGGTAGAAGCAGGAACCCTCACAACATTTAAGAAGTATTTAGATGACCACCTGAAATGCCATAGCATACAAGGGTACAGGTCAAGTGCTGGAAAATGGGATTAGAATAGTTAGGTGCTTGATGGCTGGCACAGACACGATGGCCAAAGGGCCTGTTTCTGTGCTGTATAACTCTATGACTCTATGACTATGAATAGGGCATGTGTGTCTGGGACAGATACAATGAGGGCATGCTAATACTAATAGAATCAGAGTCATAGAGTCATTTAAGGAGGCCATTAGGCCCATCGAACCCATGCCAGCTCGCCACAGAGCAATCCAATCAGTCCCACTCCCGCACTCATTCCCCATAGCCCTGCAAGTTTATTCTTTCAAGTGCCCATCCAATTTCCTTTTGAAATCATTGATTGTCTCTGCTTCCACCACCCTTGTGGGCAGCGAGTTCCAGATCATTACCACCTGCTGTGTAAAATAGTCACATTCCCAAGCATCTCTTGCCAAAAACCTTCAATCTGTATCCCTTATTCCTTGTCCCATCAGTTAATGGGAACAATATTTCCTTGTCTAACTTATCTATGCCCGTTAAAATCTTGTATACCTATATCAAATCTCCCCTCAATCCCCTTTGCACCAAGGAGAATAACCCCAGCTTTTCCAACCTAACTTTGTGGCTAAAATCCCTCATCCCTGGAACCATTCCTGGTAAATCTCCTCTGCACCCTCTCAAGACCCTCAGATCCTTCCTAAAGTGTGGTGACTAATCTATGTAGAGAAGAAACAATAGCTAAATAGTATTGACATGAAGAACCCTAACAAGTCAACCTGGCAGGATGATTGCCTATTCAGTTTGTAACGTGCAGTACAGCCTTGTAGCTGGACAGCATATAACAGTGTCAATGCTCTTTGTGCTTGTGACAGCTCAATACGATCTCCAGCCTGTAGGACAAGTTGGTATAGAGTCCATGAGAGCAGAAGCATATCAATGGAAGATCAAAATGGCTCAATTCTTTGACCACATTCATCATTGAACGGTTGTGTATAGAGAGAAGTGATGGCCAAGCTTCACCTGAGCTCATGGCTGGTATCTTAATGTACAGCTCATGCAATGTTGTTATGCTTAGGTCACACCGGCACACAATCCCCTGAGTAATATCACAGAGTTTCAGGCAATGAAAGTGGTAGTAAAAGGTAATTAACTGAGGTAATGTTTTTGGCATTTCATTCTCTAATGTTTTCTCAGTAGTGAAAACAAACCAGTGTCAGGATGGATGCCCACTTCTCATACCACCTTATTACTTCTACCTAGTGCCAGCACAGCTACACAAGCCCCAGAGGGGGTAGAGGAGGAGACACAGGGTAAATCTCAGGGCACAAGTGATATTGACTGCCTCGGGAGAGTCAGCTGCTGTTTGGCAACTCAGCACATTTCCTGCCTCTGCTGCAGCATCAAGGGATTCTATTCTCTGCTTATAAACAGCAATTCCTTTCTGAGCAAATCTATTTCAACCACTTGTGTCCACACGAAAGAAAGAACTTGTGTCTATACCGCATGTTTCATGACCATAGGATGTCCCAGAGCCCTTTACAGCCAATGAAATACCTTTGAAGTGTAGTCACTGTTGTAACGTAGGAAACAAAGACAGAGAGTCATAGAGTTATTTATGTCCTTTAGGGAAGGAAATCTGCTGTCCTTACCTGGCCTGGCCTACATGTGACTCCAGACCAACAGCAATATGGTTAACTCTTACATGCCCTCTGAAATGGCCTAGCAGGCCACTCAGTTGTATCTAACTGCTACAAAGTCGATAAAAAGGAATGAAACCGGACGGACCAACCAGCATCGACCTAGGCACCGGAAACGACAATGGCAAACCCAGCCTTGTCGACCCTGCAAAGTCCTCCATACTAACATCTGGGGGCTTGTGCCAAAGTTGGGAGAGCTGTCCCACAGACTAGTCAAGCAACAGCCTGACATAGTCATACTCACGGAATCATACCTTACAGACAACGTCCCAGACACTGCCATCACCATCCCCGGTATGTCCTGTCCCACCGGCAGGACAGACCCAGCAGAGGTGGTGGCACAGTGATATACAGTAGGGAGGGAGTTGCCCTGGGAGACCTCAACATCGACTCCGGATCCCATGAAGTCTCATGGCATCAGGTCAAACATGGGCAAGGTAACCTCCTACTGATTACCACCTACGGTCCTCTCTCAGCCGATGAGTCAGTACTCCTCCATGTTGAACACCACTTGGAGGAAGCACTGAGGGTGGCAAGGGCACAAAATGTACTCTGGGTGGGGGACTTCAATGTCCATCACCAAGAGTGGCTCGGTAGCACCACTACTGACCGAGCTGGCCGAGTCCTAAAGGACATGGCTGCTAGACTGGGTCTGCGGCAGGTGGTGGGGGAACCAACACAAGGGAAAAACATACTTGACCTCGTCCTCACCAATCTGCCTGCCGCAGATGCTTCTGTCCATGACAGTATTGGTAGGAGTGACCACTGCACAGTCCTTGTGGAGACGAAGTCCCGCCTTCACATTGAGGATACCATCCATCGTGTTGTGTGGCATTATCACTGTGCTAAATGGGATAGATTTTGAACAGATCTAGCAATGCAAAACTGGGCATCCATGAGGCGCTGTGGGCCATCAGCAGCAGCAGAATTGTACTCATCCAAATGTGTAACCTCATGGCCCAGCATATCCCCCACTCTCCCATTACCATCAAGCCAGGAGACCAACCCTGGTTCAATGAAGTGTGCAGGAGGGCATGCCAGGAGCAGCACCAGGCATACCTCAAAATGAGGTGTCAACCTGGTGAAGCTACAACCCAGGACTACTTGCATGCCAAACTACGTAAGCAGCGTGCGATAGACAGAGCTAAGCGATCCCATAACCAACGGATCAGATCAAAGCTCTGCAGTCCTGCCACATCCAGTCGTGAATGGTGGTGGACTATTAAACAACTAACTGGAGGAGGTGGCTCCACAAATATCCCAATTCTCAATGATGGGGGAGCCCAGCACATCAGTGCGAAAGATAAGGCAGAAGCATTTGCAACAATCTTCAGCCAGAAGTGCCGAGTTGATGATCCATCTCGGCCTCCTCCTGAAGTCCCCAGCATCACAGATGCCAGACTTCAGCCAATTCGATTCACTCTGCGTGATATCAAGAAACGACTGAAGGCACTGGATACTGCAAAAGCTATGGGCCCTGACAATATTCCGGCAATAGTACTGAAGTCCTGTGCTCCAGAACTTGCCGCGCCCCTAGCCAAGTTGTTCCAGTACAGCTACAACACTGGCATCTACCCTGCAATGTGAAAAATTGCCCAGGTATGTCCTGTACACAAAAAGCAGGACAAGACCAACCCAGCCAATTACCGTCCCATCAGCCTACTCTCAATCATCAGTAAAGTGATGGAAGGTGTCATCAACAGTGCCATCAAGCGGCACTTGCTTAGCAATAACCTGCTCAGTGACACCCAGTTTGGGTTCCGCCAGGGCCACTCAGCTCCTGACCTCATTACAGCCTTGGTTCAAACATGGACAAAAGGCCTGAACTCATGAGGTGAGGTGAGAGTGACTGCCCTTGACATCAAGGCAGCATTTGACCGAGTATGGCATCAAGGAGCCCTAGCAAATCTGAGGTCAATGGGAATCAGGGGGAAAACCCTCCGCTGGCTGGAGTCATACCTAGCGCAAATAAAGATGGTTGTGGTTATTGGAGGTCAATCATCTGAGCTCCAGGACATCACTGAAGGAGTTCCTCAGGGTAGTGTCCTGGGCCCAACCATCTTCAGCTGCTTCATCCTTCAATCATAAGGTCAAAAGTGGGGATGCTCGCTGATGATTGCACAATGTTCAGCACCATTCGTGACTCCTCAGATACTGAAGCAGTCCGTGTAGAAATGTAGCAAGACCTGGACAATATCCAGGCTTGGGCTGATAAGTGGCAAGTAACATTCGCGCCACACAAGTGCCAGGCAATGACCATCTCCAACAAGAGAGAATCTAACCATCTCCCCTTGACATTCAACGGCATTACCATCGCTGAATCCCCCACTATCAACATCCTAGGGGCTACCATCGACCAGAAACTGAACTGGAGTAGCCATATAAATACCGTGGTTTCAAGAGCAGGTCAGAGGCTAGGCATCCTGCAGTGAGTAACTCACCTCCTGACTCCCCAAAGCCTGTCCACCATCTACAAGGCACAAGTCAGGAGTGTGATGGAATACTCTCCACTTGCCTGGATGGGTGCAGCTCCAACAACACTCAAGAAGCTCGACACCATCCAGGACAAAGCAGCCCGCTTGATTGACACCCCATCTGCAAACATTCACTCCCTCCACCACCGATGTACAGTGGCAGCAGTGTGTACCATCTACAAGATGCACTACAGCAATGCACCAAGGCTCCTTAGACAGCACCTTCCAAACCCGCGTCCTTTACCAACTAGAAGGACAAGGGCAGCAAATACATGGGAACACCACCACCTGCAAGTTCCCCTCCAAGTCACACACCATCCTGACTTGGATCTATATCGCTGTTCCTTCACTGTCGCTGGGTCAAAATCCTGAAACTCCCTTCCTAACAGCATTGTGGGTGTACCTACCCCAAATGGACTGCAGCGGTTCAAGAAGGCAGCTCACCACCACCTTCTCAAGGGCAATTTGGGATGGGCAATAAATGCTGGCCTGGCCAGTGACGCCCACATCCCATGAATGAATAAAAATTAAAATGTCACAGAAGGAGGTCATTTGGCCCATCAAGTCCATGCCGGAAACATGGTAGCTGATTTGTGCACAGCAAAGACGCACAAACAACAAAGTGAAAATGACAAAATAATCTGGTTTTCTGATGCTGTTTGATGGATAAACATTGATCATCAACAACAGGGAAATGTCCCTGCTCTTCTTCAAGTACTCCCATAGGATCTTTTGTGTCCACCCAAGAGGGCAGACGGCCTCAGTTTAACGTCTCGTCCAAAAGATGGCACCTCTGACAGTGCGGCACTCGCTCAAGTACTGCGCTGACGTGTCAGCCTAGATTGTGTATTTGAGTCATGATCCCACAATCTTCTGACTCAGAGTAAGAATGCTACCTACTGAGCCTTGCTTCATACTTTCTCTCTAACTCACATGGTTCAACTAAGTTTGGTGGGTCCAAGCCATTTTCCTCAATTTATCCCCTGGGCAGAATAAGCCAGACTTACTAACAAAGGTCTAATGGTTTAATTAAGTAGCTCAGCTGGTTAGTTTTCATCGAACTACTTCACTTGCTGGCAACAATCATGTGCAAATGAGGAAAATGCACAATGTACAGCTGTGTCGAGACTACATTATTCATGACTAACTGCTGCCAAAAAACTCCTTTACGATCACACACAGGATGACTCAGCCCCATTTTTAATAAGTATGGTAATAAAACATTGACACAATGCTCCAAACATGGTTTTACCAATGTCTTATGGAGTGTTTGTGTAGCCTCCTTCTGTTTATCGATCTTTTTATATTCCCTAACATGGTGCTTACGTTGGTAGGTGCTGCCACACAATACAATGACACTCTCAACATTTAGTTATCAAACACATCAAAATTTTATCTTCCTGTTGCACTTTACGTAATGAGAATGATTTGTCTGCTATTTTGAGCACTGAAGTCCATAACCTTACATTTTGCAACATTAAACTCAATTTGCCAGTCATCTGAAAGGTTGCCAATTTGGAATGGATGATAGTCCTTGAAATAGCCTCCAGGAAAAGTTCGACATTTTGTCCATGATAACTTTTGTCAAGTTAAATAAAGTAAAAAAACAGCAAGTGCCCCAGGACCAATCCCTGGAGAACTCCATTCATTCAAGTTGCCATTGTCTTTGTTGAATACCCCTTCCCATTTCTTATTATCCAGACAATACAATTCACAACTTCATCTTGGGCTACAAGTTTTCATTTTAGTGAGATATTATCAGCCACTTTCTGAAAACCATTGTGGAAATTGATCACTGCAAACATTGTCAGATTGATACAGTGGGTTTGCACGCTATCCTTTTACTTCAGGATTTAAATGACTGACAGTGGTGACATGTTGCTGTTATCTTATAAGACAAGCAACTTCTCCTTTGAAGTCAGTCTCAGTCAGATAACTGAGAAAGGAATATACTGGAGAAAGTGTGGGCGAGATTCACGAGGATGCCAGTAAAATTGAGCGGTTGCAACTGCCAGGCAGGACTCAACAGGCGGAGGCTTTTTTTCTCTGGAAAGCTGTCAGGAGACCTGATAGAAGCCTTTAAAATTCTGAAGAGGTTTGATAGGGTGGATGTGGAGAAGCTGTTACCACTTGTGAAGAGTCCAGACAAGGGGGCATAAATACAAGAAAACCATTAACTGGCGAAATACAGAATTTAGGAGGTTTTGGTTTACACAGGGAGTGATGAGAATGTGGAATTCTCTGCCACATGGAGTGGTTGAAGCAGATCGCATTGATGGATTTAAGGGGAGGTTTGATACACGCATGATGGAGACAGGAATAGAGGGGTAGAGGGGCACAGGGGAAGGATGGGAAGATGTATTAGAGAGGCTGGAGGCGAACATGGAGCATGAACACAGGCATAAACCAGTTGGGTTGAATGACCAGTTGCTGTGCTGTAGATTCTACGCAAATCATCCACTGTAAAATCAGTCTCTTGCAAAACTGAAACCAAACTACAGTACAGTTCTGCTTGTTAATAAATCTGTTTAAAACTAGGAAAAACCTCAGTCAAGACATGTAGACAGATTTTCATCTTTAAAGCTTAGGCATGAAGCAGTGCCCGGAGAGAGCGCAGAAAGGTAAATCTGGCAATGGAGTCAAGCTGAGGATTGGCATCCAATCATTTTAATGGAAGGAAAACCAAGGGGGTGGAGGTGTTCTATTACTAGCACATTTTTAAAAATTCATTTGTGGGATGTCAGCATCATTGACAAGGCCAACATTTGTTGCCCATCCCTAATTAACCTTGAACTGAGTGCCTTACGAAGCCATTTCAGAGGACATTTAACAGTCAACCACATTGCTGTGGACCTGGAGTCACATGTAGGCCAGACCAGGTAAGGACAGCAGATTTCCCTCGGACGTTAGTGAACCAGATGGGTTTTTATAACAATCAACGATGGTTTCATGGTCATCATTAGATTAGCTTTTTTTCACTTCCAGAGTTTATTAATTGAATTCAAATTTCACCATCTGCCATGGGGGATTCATGTCCCAAAAACAATACCATGGGCTCTGGATTGCTAGTCCAGTGATATTACCACTATGCCACCATCTCCCCTGTGATTCGTCCTTCCAGTTTTCCTTTCTTCTCCACTCAGGAGATGGCTAACACCCAGCAGGTAAAGATAGTGACTATCTTATGGTATCAGAAGGTGAAATGGGCCTTTATATGCTATAATTTATCCAGCATTGTTTAAATTTGAGATGTCAGCCATGGCTCTGTTAGTAGCACTCTTACCTCTGTGTCAGCAGACTGTGAGTTTAAGCCCCACTCCAAAGACTTGAACACAAAAATCTAGGCTGACACTCCAGTGTACTAAGGGGGTGCTACATTGTCAGAATGCCATCTTTCAGATGAGATGTTAAACTGAAATCCCCTGTGCCTTCTCAGGTGGGGGTGTTAAAGATCAGGTAACTTGTCTGGGGTGTGGGAACCAGGAGCAAATATTAGAGAGGAATACCGAGGTGCACAGAATACTGGGGAAGATAGATAGCACAAGAGTTGGGAATAGTTAAGTTAAAGAGCGCAGAAAGGTAAATTTGGCAATGGAATCAAGTGGCCCCTGTACAACCTGATGATTCACTTCTAATCATTCCAGAGTCAGAGTAAGAGAGGAAGTAATACAGTCTGTATCAGGGTATTGTGCATGTATGTTAATACATAGAGTTTCGTTAATAAGACTGGTGAGGTATAGGTGCAGATTGCCATGTGGAAATATGATGTTGTGGCTATAACAGAGGCCTGGCAGGAAGTCCTAGAAGGGCAGGACTGGGTGTTAAATATTCCTGGATACAAGGTGTTCAGGAAAGGGGAAAAGTGGGAGGGGTGGCAGTATTGATTAAGGAGAGCACTACAGTGCTGGAGAAAAAGGATGTTCCAGAGGGGTCAAGGACTGAATCAATATGGCTAGAGCTAAGAACAAAAAAGGTGCAGTAACATGGCTCGGTGTTGTCTATAGGCCACCAGCTAATGGGAAGGACATGGAGGAACAAATTTGCAAGGAAATTACAGAGCGGTGCAAAAATTATAGGGTAGTCATAATGGGGGACTTTAATTATCCAAACATAGACTGGGATTGTAGTAGTGTAAAGAGCAGTGAGGGGCATGAGTTCCTACAGTGTGTTCAGGAAAATTATCTACAGCAGTATATTGTTAGTCCAATGAGAAAGGAGGCACTGCTAGACCTGGTTCTTGGGAATGAGGTGGGCCAAGTGGATCAAGTATCAGTAGGAGAGCATTTAGGGGACAGTGATCATTGTATCATAAGGTTTAGGCTGACTATGGAAAAGGACAAAGAGCAATCCAGGATAAGAATAATTAACTGGGGAAGGCCAACTTCAATGGGGTAAGAATGGAGCTGGGGTGAATAAACTGGAGTCAAGAGCTGGCAGGAAACTTGGTAGATGAACAGTGGGCTACCTTCAAAGAAGAGATAGTTCAGGCACAGTCAAGGAATGTTCCCTCAAAAGGGAAAAGTAGGGAAAACAAATCCAAAGCTCTCCGGATGACAAAAGAGGTAGAGATTAAGATAAAGAAGAAAATGTGTGCTTATGACAGATGCCAGATAGAAAATACTATTGAGAACCAGGCAGAATATAGAAGATCCACAGGGGAAGTGAAAAAGCAATTAAGAGAAGCAAAGAGACTGACAGCTAGCTTTGAAGGAAATCTCAAAGTTTTCTATAGGCATATAAATAGTAAAAGGATGGTAAAAGGAGAAGTGGGGCCAATTAGGGACCAGAAAGGGGATTTACACATGGAGGCAGAGGGCATAGCTGAGGTATTAAATGAATACTTTGCATCTGTCTTTACCAAGGAAGAAGATGCAACCCAGGCAATGTTGAAAGAGGAGGTAAGTCAGACACTAGAGGGGTTTAAAATTGATAAAGAGAAAGTATTAGATAGGCTGTCTGTACTTAAAGTAGATAAAGCACCAAGGCCAGATGAGATGCACCCAAGGATACTGAGGAAAGTGAGGGTGGAAATCACAGAGGTACTGGCCATAATTTTTCCTTAGACTCAGGGGTGGTGCCAGAGGACTGGAGAATAGCAAACATTGCACCCTTGTTCAAAAAAGGGTGTAAGGATAAGCCCAGCAACTACAGGCCAGTCAGTTTAACTTTGGTGGTGGGAACATTTCTAGAAAAAATAATTTGGGACAAATCAATAGTCACATGGACAAACGCAAGTTAATTTAAAAAGCCAGCATGGATTTCTTAAGGGAAAATCATGTTTAACTAACTTACTGGAGTTTTTTTGAGGAGGTAACAGAGAGGGTTGATGAGGGCAATGCTGTTGATGTGGTGTACATGGACTTTCAAAAGGCATTTGATACAGTGCCACCTAACAGACTTATGAGCAAGGGTATAGCTCATGGAATAAAAGAGACGGTAGCAACATTGATATGGAATTGGCTAAGTGACAGGAAACAGAGAGTAGTGGTTAATGGATGTTTCTTGGGCTGGAGGAAGGTTTGTAGTGGAGTTCCCCAGGGATCAGTGTTGGGACCCTTGCTTTTCCTGATATATATTAATGACCTAGACCTTGGTGTACAGGGCACAATTTCAAAGTTTGCAGATGATACACGACTTGGAAGCATTGTGAACTGTGAGGAAGATAGTATAAAACTTCAAAAGGGCGTAGACAAGTTGGTGGAATGGACAGACAGGTGGCAGATGAAGTTCAATGCAGAGAAATGTGAAGTGATTCATTTTAGTAGGAAGAACATGGAGAGACAATATACAATTCTAAAGGAGTTATGCAGGGGAAGAGAGACCTAGGTGTATATGTGCATAGGTCATTGAAGGTGGCAGGACAGGTTGAGAGAGCGGTTAATAAAGCATACAGTATCCTGGGCTTTATTAACAGGGGCATAGAGTACAAGAGCAAGGAGGTTATATTGAACTTGTATAAGATACTAGTTCGGCCTCGGCTGGAGTATTGTGTCCAATTCTGGGCACCACAAAGGCATGAGGGAATTGCAGAGAGTACAGAAAAGATTCACGAGAATGGTTCCAGGGATGAGGAATTTCTGTTATGAAGATAGATTGGAGAAGTTAGGACTGTTTTCCTTGGAGAAGAGAAGGCTGAGAGGTGATTTGATAGAGGTATTCAAAATCATGAGGGGTCTGGACAGAGTAGATAGAGAGAAACTGTTCCCACTTGTGAAAGGATCGAGAACAAGAGGGCGCAGATTTATATTTGGTAAGAAAAGTAAAAGTGACATGAGGAAAACCTTTTCCACACAGCGAGTGGTTAGGGTCTGAAACGCGCTGTCTTAGAGTGTGGTGGAAGCAGATTCAATTGAAGCATTCAAAAGGGAATTAGACTGATATATGAACAGGATCAATGTGCAGGGTTATGGGGAGAAGGCAGGGGAATGAGGGAATTTCTCTTTCGGCGAGCCTTCTGCGCTGTAACAATTCTGTGATTCTGTGATCCCACAGCATTGTTTGAAGAAAAGCATGTGTCTCTCAACCAATATCCGGTCATTATCACATTGCTGCTGGTGGGATCTTACTGTATGAAAATTGGCTGCTGCATTTCCTACCACAGTGACTGCATTTCATACAGTCATAGAGTTTTACAGCACAGAAACAGGCCCTTCGATCCAACACGCCTGCGCCGTCCTAACTAATCCCATTTCCCCGCACTTGGCCCTTAGCCTTGTATGCTATGGTGTTTCAAGTGCTCATTTAAATACTTCTTGAATGCTATGAGTTTTCCTGCCTCTACCACCTCTTCAGGCAGTGTATTCCAGATTCCAACCACCCTCTGGGTGAAAACATTCTTCCTCAACTCCCTTCTAAACCTCCTACCCATTACCTTAAATCTATGCCCCCTAGTTATTGACCCCTCCACTAAGGGAAAAGGTTTCTTCCTATCTACCCTATCAATGCCCCTCATAATTCTGCATACTTCAATCAGGTCCCCCCTCAGCCTTCTCTGCTCTAAGGAAAACAACCCGAGTCTATCCAGTCTCTCTTCATAGCTGAAATGCTCCAGCCCAGGCAACATCCTGGTGAATCTCCTCTGCACCCTCTCCAGTGCAATCACATCCTTCCTATAGTGTGGTGACCAGAACTGTACACAGTACTCCAGCTGTGGCCTAACTAGCATTTTATACAGCTCCATCATAACCTCCCGGCTCTTATATTCTATGCCTCGGCCAATAAAGGCAAGTATCCCATATGCCTTCCTGACCACCTTATCTACCTGTGCTGACGCCTTCAGTGATCTATGGACGAGGACCCCAAGGTCCCTCTGACCCTCTGTACTCCCTAGGGTCCTACCATCCATTGTATACGTTAAGAATGTTAAGGCCTTAGCGAGGTCTAGAACAGATTTACTAGAATGGCACCAGCGACGAGGGACTTCAGTTATGTGAAGTGTCTGGAGAAAATGGGATTGTTCTCCTCAGAACAGAGAAGGTTAAGGGGAGATTTGATAGAAAATCATGAATGGTTTTGACAGAGTAAATAAGGAGAAACTGTTTCCAGTGGCAGCAGGATTTGTAACCAGAGGTCCCAGATTTAAGGCAAAGGAACCAGAGGCGATATAAATGTATGCAGCATCTTGTTGTGTTCTGGAATGTACTGCCTGAAAGGGCAGTGGAAGAAAATTTAATAATAACTTTCAAACGGAATTGGATGAAAACTTGAAAAGGAAACATTGGCTGGGGTTTGGGGGAGAGTAAGGGAATGGGGCTGATTGGATAACTCTTTCAAAGAGCAGGCACAGGCATGATGGGCTGAATGGCCTCCGTCTGTGCTGTGCCATTCTATGATTCTGTGATGTTCATGCAAGTGTCTCTCTGCATTACTTTAACAAACATGTGAGCTTGTTTGAAACAAACAAATTTGATCTGTGTTTTAGTGCAAGTTTGTGTGTTAAAAATAAGAACAAGCATGAAAACCCTTAAAGCAGACCTAAAGGTAATTACCTAAACACAAATATAAACTAAGATACGGTAAGGACCAAAGATAAAGAATTAGGCTCACTAAAGGGGGTTTCAAAAACAGTACCATTTTCCAGTAGCATCCATTGACTGGGATAAACATCTCCTGGATCCAGTGATGTCACAGGACAGCAGGTTGGTGATTAGTTGATGGGTTATATATTTTTATTTGCTCGAGTGAGTAAATAGTAAGTATTTTTTTTAAAAAAAGAATAGCTGTCTCCTTAATTTTAATTGAAGCTATTAATAAACAAGTAGATAAAACAAGCAAGAGATGGCAGCGACTGTGGTATATGGGAGTTCATAACCAGAAAGACTGTCCCAGGTTCCCACGCCTGCAGGAGATGTTTCTGCCTTCAGTCACTCCAGCTTCGAGTCATTGAGCTGGAGTGTGAGCTACAGACACTCTGAAACATAAGGGGCAGGAATTTTTGGATAGTTCTATGTGGAACACAGTCACAGCACATGGTCAGGAAGGGGAGATTGTGACTGTCAGGGAGATGGATTGAGGAGACTTAGGTCAGGTTGGGAAGGAGGTCCCGCAGACACTTGTCTTGTCCGTCAGGTACATTGTTCTGATGACCTGTGAGGACAAGAAGGCTGTCCACAGTGGGGAAGAGCAGAATAGAAATGTGGTAGTGATAGGGAATTCTATTATTATGGAGGTTGATAGGATCCTCAGCAGCCAAGAGTACTGAAAGGTATGTTGCTTACCCAGTGTCAAGTAGGAATTTAAAAAGGGAGGGAGAAAATCCAATTGTCGTGATTATTGTTGGAGCAAGTGTAGGAACAGGGAAGAGGTCCTACTGAGGGAGTATCAGAAGTTAGGAGCTAAGATAGAAAGCAGGGCCTCAACGGTAATAATCTCTGGATTAGGGATAAAGGGTAGTTATTCAAAGTGGCAGAAGGTGGGAAGTGGGGTCACGCAAGGATCACTGCTGGGACCACTGCTGTTCACAATTTATATTGACAATGTAGACTTTGGAATCAAAAACACAACTTCTAAATTTGCAGATAACTCCAAGTGGATGTTAAACTCCAGAAAGCTTGTTATAGAAGGATAAAGCTGGAGCCTATATTTACTCAGTTTCACATTTATTGTGCAGAGTAAATCCCTCTCCCAGTCCCAGTGAGTGTCTGCTTTTAAGTGCTCAACTAAAACCCCAATTAACTCCCTTCACCTGCATCTAATCCCACAATTAACAATGGGGTGGGGGAGGGTGTTGCGGGGGATAGCCAATACTGAGGAGGACAGCAACAAATTACAAGAAGATAGCAATAAATTTGCAGAATGGGCAAATAAATTGCAACACAGATTAGTATGAGATGTTACATTTTGGTGAGAACAATAAGAAGGTTGCATATTATTTGGAAAATAAGAATCTAAGTAGAGTAGAAAAGCAAAGGAATCTAGGAATATACATAATAGTGAAATAGGTTAATAAGGGCATAAAAAGCAAACCAAGCACCAGGGTTTATTTCTGGATAGATAGAACTGGAAAGTAAAGAAGTAATGCTAAACTTGTATGGAACCTTGGTTAAACTACAGCTGAAGTACTGTCTACAGTTTAGGTCACCATATTATAGATTAAAAAAACAAAGACAATGGAGAAGGTACAAAAAAGGTTTCCAAGGATGATATCAGAAATGTGAGGTGATGCCAATCAGGAAAGGATGAACAGACTAGGTCTCTTTTCTCTTGAAAAGAGGAGGCTGTAGTATGAGCTAATAGAGGTGTTTAAAATTACGAAAAGTTTTGAAAGACACAGAAAGGGTCTTTCCACTTGTGGGCAAGTGCAAAACTAGAGGCCATCAATATAAGATAGTCACTAGGAAATAAAAGAGGGAGTTCAGAAGAAAGGTCTTTACTCAGAGAGTGGCGAGAATGTGGAACTCATTACCACATGGAGTGGTTAAGGCAAATGGTATAGATGGTATAGATAAGGGGAAGCTGGATAAGCATATGAGGAAGAAGGGAATAGAGGTTTATACTGATAGAGTTAGATAAGGAAGGATGGAAGGAGGCTCTACGGGAGCATAAACACCAGCAATGATTGGCTGAGCCGAATGCATTCTATGCAATTCTATGTAATAAAGCATTGGCCAAGATCTTGGCTGCCAAGATCCAGATGGAGTCACCACAGGCTGGTCCAGACAGAGCAAACAGCTGTTACACAGGACCTCCTCTCAAGCAACACCAGGTGACTATTCAGTGTGATGTACGATATTAGGAGCAATAACATGACTGCCCTGCTACTCTCCCTGGACCCACAAAAGGCATTCAACTGAGTGGAGGAGCAGTTTTTCCTCATGACACGTTGAGGAGGTGGATTAAAATCACACGCTGAAGAGAATTTTAATCCCCTGGCTTGCTGCAGATAGGTTGGTGGCAGGTGGGTTGCAAAATTTTTATATTCTGAAATTTAACCCCAACACACCAGTTTCCGGTTTAAAAGGAGGCGAGTCAGGGCAAGGCAGAGACCAATCCTCTCTCAGAAGACAGGTAGGTCAGTAAAAGATTTTAAGGAGCCTCTGCACCTCCATTTCAACTCCACTTTTATTTATATTCCATGGAGGCCAGGTGCACTACAGGGGGGGGGGGGGTTCATTGTTCTCCACCCATGGGGAAAAGGTACATTCTGCCAGTATCTGTTTATGTGTTATTATGATTGGCTTGTTCTTACACTTACTATGTGCTGCGGAGATTCAGGTTATGATGGTGCCCATCAATTTTATGAGAAAGGTGAACTTATTTTGCGTGGCTACAGTCTCCACAAGTAACTTATCCCTTTGCTGAAGTTTCAGCTTACTCTAGGTAATGAGCTGGCACAAACATGCAGCAACTCCAGCACAAGGTGAATGAACTGAAGGGTTACCAGTGTCCTCTATGACATTGATTACCATCTCTAAATGGCTACATTCCTTAATGGGTAAACCCATGAGGCTTGGACTGGGGGCACTCCAAGACCAGATTGGTCTAGTCCAGATTGGTTAAAATGTGCAGATTTGACTAAAACACATGTAAGAGAGTATGTCTCTGGTAGCAGCCCCTCCAGTAATTGTCTGATGGAGGGTTAGAATTGATGGTCCTAGCATGGTATTAGATGACCCTCATATAGTTTGCGGCTTGTGATTGTGCTGAGAATGTGGCTGAACGTCTCATATTTCCTCCTTCTTTTTAGCTGGCCATCTGGTCTTTGCCCAGCCTCCTTCAAGTGTTTTTACAATGGCCCAGAGCTTACTGAGCAAATAATGACCAGTTCATGCATTAAAAACCCGGTAATCTGTGGCAAGAAAGAAATATGCAGTGATGTGTGAATCACCACAAATTGCTGACCAATTTGCTCTGCTCTGCTTTGCAAAAAATTGAGCTCGGCATTGATCTCCCCATGCGTTTGAAACAATTTCTGGATTTCCATCGTAGATATGAATTAAACTCACCACAGAAAGTTAGAGCTTATATTTCATGGTGTAAGGACCCTGCTAACAACATGATTTATGATCCTGCAATGTCATTCAACATTGCTGACCCGGAAAGGGAACAATTGAAAATGTAGACTCTCACTCCAGCAGGTAGTAAATTGCTCCTAGAGGTTTTTAAATTTTATTTTTTTCTTACTTTTCCTTTCTATCTCTTTTTGCATTTTCTTAACCAATCTTTCTTTCATTTGCTTTGTTTTTCTTTCTGTATCTAATTTGACTCTAATTCACCCGATTTCCTTGTCTTTCATTCACTCAGTTTCTTTTCTGATCCATAAATCTCATTGGCTAAGGAAATGAACCATTGCGCACATTGTTCACCAAGGTCCCAGATGTTCCGTTGACCTTGTACATTATCAATTCGCACTTCAGCAATTTGCGGCACAAAATTAATTGTAGTTGAATGATGAGGGAAAGAATCCAATTCAAGGGGAACAGTCCAGCAAATTCCAGGCCACCAAGTTAAGCAGAGTGCACAGGGAGGAGATGTGTCTTTGGGGTCTATTGCAGGGTAAGAAGTAATGTTCTGGGGGAGATGTGCTTTTACATTAGAGTTTACCACAATATTGTGAAGTAGAAATTTTTTGGTAAGGTGAAATTATCAGCCAGCTGCTGGAAAGGCTCAATCTGACCCATGTGTAGATGTTAGCCTAACCCTTCTTGTGTCAGACTCCCCATTTCACCAGAGTAGAGGCCAAATGACTGTCAAAGCATCATTTGAAAAGGGAAAGGGCTTTGGACAAAGTTAAGAAGATTAATACAACAATGGGGTATTTCTGAATCCAAGCAATTCTCCCCTGCAGCTCTATGAAGGGTAGCTTATTCATAAGCTTTGATAGGGAGGCTCAGGTCTCCATTTGCATCTATTGTTTTGTGAGAAAACTAAGGACTGGGGCAAAATCCCATCGAATTGGATCACCAAGAAATGGCACCAGAAGTTTGGGAGGCTAAGTCATATTTTGGCACATAATAAACTGCTCATGTAGAAGCAAAAATGTTCATTATACTTAAACTATAGAGCAAACCAACAAAAATGACCAGCAAAGCCTTACCACAGTAAGTGTATGAAAGATGCCACACTGATTTTTCCCTCAGGACAGTGGAGGGTTTACCCAAAAGCAATTGTTTATTGCTCATCTTATTCAGAAGTGCACATAATACCGCTATCAAGGTTTCAATTATATGTGAATCTGTTTTCTCCAGACACGCAATATCAAATGAGTTAACAAACTTATAAAGACAAAGAAAGGTTGTGATGGAGAGAGGATTAGAATACAATGATGAGAGATTGCAGCTCTCGTATATCTTGTAACAGAGTGCAGGAGGTGCAGATACAGAAATAATATTCAAATCTTGGATGTGGGTGTACATGAGTGCTCCAGAGAAGTAGTACTCACCCTTTCTTCTCCTTTTAGCTGTGGAGACTGTAGGAAGCTTTCTGTATGACACACCTTGCCTACTTTTGGGAGTGGCTGGCCTCACAAGTCAGGGACTCTGCATGAGAGTAGAGACGAAGGGAGAGAAGAGGAGGTCAGAGGAAGGGACAGAAGTGGAGAGGGGAAGGGAGGAGACAAAGGACTTTTTAGGTTCCCAATTTTATTTAGTAAAGGGATAATTCCTGTGTTTTTTGGGAGGCTCTGCTGAATGGAATTTTCAAATTGAAGATATGTGTTGGTTTCTGTGCCATTATTTTGGATTCTAAATGTTATACCGGAGAAAAGTTTAACAGTCAAGAATCATCCAATCAGGAAATGAAAAGTCTGTTCACTTTGGTGTAGGAGGATGGTGCTCAGTGAGGATGGGCCTGTTGGGCAGCCAATGGCGGGAGAATGGGACAGGGCCGTTGGAGGTAGGAGGTCATGTGATGATACCTCAAGGAATATGCCCGACCAGAATTAGCAACCCTATCCATGGTTCTGATATGATTTGCCCAAAATTAGAAATGTTACAGATTTCTAAATGTGACAGGATTTGGCCATAACTTCTTGTTACTGATGCATCCCGTCCCACAGCGGTCATTTTCATCTGCGCCAAGGTAAACTGGTGGAGTGGATCACTGGCTATAGAACCTGCCAATCTTCATATCCATTCATTTCAATGGAAATGAACATTGGACAAGGTCTATAACAGTATATAAGTAGTGAAGGTGAAAATTACCGCCCACATCTCGACAGTTTAAAGCCCAATGCTTTAATATGTAGAAACTGTTGTCATGTGTTCAGTGATGTACATAGAAAATGGCTGTTAGGATAACAAGGCATAAGCAGAAAACATTATGGGCGAATGCCTTGAGACTTGCTAAGGCTCCTGTGGGACAAAGTCCAGGAGCAGTCATCCTTTTGGGATAAGGTACTGGAATTATAGTATGAATTTTACATTGCCACCGCCGTGGCCGTAAAAAATGGCGGCCCACGCGCACAGGCTTCACTCCATGGAGCCCTCGCGATTTCAAACGCAGTGGCACATTTACATGGCCGGGGCGGACTGCACCCCACCCCGATGATGTGGAAGGGGCGAGTGGTCCGGCCCGTCAATGGCGTCTGGCACCATTGCGCAGGCGCGATGCCATTTTTAAAGGGCTTCCAGCCCTTCCATTTCATTTAAATATTTAAAGTTATGTGCATTTTAAATTTAATTTCAAAAATTAAATAAATGTTTCTAGCCCCTCTCTCACCCCCCAATAACCAGACAGCTCATTCCTTGCCCTCTCCCCACACCACAAAATACTTACCTTGTGTACCTGACATTCCCCCTCCCCCACAAGTTCACAAACTTTTACCTTTGACCCTTCCCGCCATCCCCAACACCAATCATATTAGTTTGACCCCGCTCCCCCCCTCCCCCCACACTGAAATACTTACCTCCTCCATCCTCCCCAGCAGTGTCCTACATCGAATCTCCAGTCGGAGATCCGACGACGCGGAAGTGCTGGCTGCGGGCACCAATATGGCACCGGAATGGATGGCAGGAGCGGGTAGGTATTTTCGTTCGTTGGCATGTTTTCGATTATGGAAATACTGCTCCCATTGACGTGCGGTGGGGGGTGGGGCCACCACGTGGCCTCGCCGATACCGGCAATATGGAGCCGGGCCGTCCTGGCGTCAAGGCCCATGGCGGGCATCTCCTGGAGCCATTTTCCAGGCCCCCTGTCACAACCCCCCAACATCGGAGGGGCCTGAAAAATCCAACCCCATGAATGGGAGTTCTGGTGTAAAGCTAGCCTGGTTGACATTGATTCACTAGGATGCTGCCTGGTATGAGGAAATACAAATATGGCAAAAGATCTGAAAATTGTTTTTTTAAGAACACAGGAGGTTAAGAGAGAATCTATTTAAAAGCATGTTGAAAATGATACCCTGCCACGCACAGACCGGTCTGCACAACAGCCATTTTGGATTTCTGGAGAAACTGACAAACCTCAGTCTAGACTTCTTGCAGGTCCCTCTCAGGGGAAGGAACTGCAGATTTGGAATGAAATGAGTTGATCTTTCACTGATTGGTTGACTGCTTCTTTAAACTCAGTCTGTTTTGTTCAAATAAATTGAAATTTAACACAGAGATAAAGGGCTTTGATTTGGGACTCTTTGGTTAGTCTGTAATCTGACCCTGAAACAACAAATGTCTGTCGTCATATGACAGCTTGTGTTTTCCTTAACCAAGTGCCTAAAGTGATTGAATTAACTCTTCTTTTAATAATATAAATTGAGAGAAACTAAATAGTGGTAGAACATCCCCACGGATGTCCTAGGCATGTGAATGGGCACTGTTTTAGTATTTCGTAACTAATCCATTGTGTAGGATACTGCACAATAGGTTAACAACTTGGGTATCATGGGATAGTTTGAACAGAGGGCCACAGCAAAGAAAGAAGTGTAGAAACCACAGACGTTTTTCAATAGAAATCTTAGAACATCCGGTGAAAAATACATTTTTAAAAAAGAGAAAGTCATTATGATTCTTCGGGCCAAAGGTAAGCAAGCAGGAAGCATTGTCAGCTTAAGACAGTTTACGAAGCATCAAAAGATTTGCATAGAGAAACGTGGCCTAGTTTGGAGACAGCATTTGGTTTCAGTTGCTGTTATTCCGGAAAGGTGTGAATGTTTACAATAAGAAATGAAATCATTCCCATTGTAGCCAGAAATTAAGAATAAGAGGTGCAAGATTGCCATCTACTGGCACAGTATCAAATGACATGTAAGGATCACATGACAATAATCTCAGATTTGATAGGTTCAGAGCAAGTCATCTAACTGTAGAGAAACTGTCTCTCCAGGTATATCAATATGAATTGTTTTCAGCAGTGTTTTGGCATCCAGTGCTGAGATCAAACCTGGATTGGATCTAACCTGATGGATATCCTACTGCGAAGTACATAGACATTTGGACACTTCTACTTCCTGTCAATATTAATAAAATACAGGTTCATTTATCTTTGGTGTCTACTTGCTGGTAAGAACTAACACATACTGAAAGAACATGAGAGAGAAAGAGAGAGGATCGGCACAATCAAAAACAGAAATAGAAGAGTAAAATTTGACAGAAAGGAACAGACTTGAAGGAGGTGCTGAGTCCACAGTTGCTGACTCCCTACCTGCTCAATTCCTCTGTGCCCCAGCCCCTACTGCTTGTTTGACTCTGGTGGAAAGGCCTCAATAGAGAAAAACTGCTTGCCTCAAGAAACTGAGTTGTGATGGAAACACTTTCATGAACACTATGATTGTGCACTTAGTGTTCTTAGAATAGAGGGAGGAGAGAGATTGGGACAAATTCATTTAAGCAGAGAGTTGTTGGAGAAATGGAATGCATTGCCAAACTGAGTAATTGAGGCAAGAATTGATGCACCTATTAAAGGGAAGTGCAGATAACGCTTAATTGAACAACTAGCATAAACACTGACCAGCAACAGTACGAATACTCCAAACTAGACAACATGTACAAACACCGACCTAGACAATACAAACTCTGACCCAGACATTATGTACAAACTCCGACCTGGACAACATTTACTAACTCTGACCTAGACAACATGTACAAACTCTGACCTAGACAACATGTACAAACTCCGACCTAGACAACATGTACAAACTCCGACCTAGACAACATGTACAAATTCCGACCTAGACAACATGTACAAACTCTGACCTAGACAACAACTCTGACCTAGACAACATGTACAAACTCCGACCTAGACAACATGTACAAACTCTGACCTAGACAACATGTACAAACTCTGACCTAGACAACATGTACAAACTCCGACCTAGACAACATGTACAAACTCTGACCTAGACAACATGTACAAACTCCGACCTAGACAACATGTACAAACTCTGACCTAGACAACAACTCTGACCTAGACAACAACTCTGACCTAGACAACATGTACAAACTCCGACCTAGACAACATGTACAAACTCCGACCTAGACAACATGTACAAACTCCGACCTAGACAATATGTACAATCTCTGACCTAGACACATGTACGAACTCCGACCTAGACAACATTTACAAACTCCGACCTAGACAATATGTACAAACTCCGACCTAGACAACATGTACAAACTCCGACCTAGACAACATGTACAAACTCCAACCTAGACAATATGTACAATCTCTGACCTAGACACATGTACAAACTCCGACCTAGACAACATGTACAAACTCTGACCTAGACAACATGTACAAACTCCAACCTAGACAATATGTACAAACTCTGACCTAGACAACATGTACAAACTCCGACCTAGACAACATTTACAAACTCCGACCTAGACAACATGTACAAACTCCGACCTAGACAACATTTACAAACTCCGACCTAGACAACATGTACAAACTCCGACCTAGACAACATGTACAAACTCCGACCCAGATAACATGTACTAACTCCGACCTAGACAACATGTACAAACTCCGACCTAGACAACATGTACAAACTCCGACCTAGACAACATGTACAAACTCTGACCTAGACAACATGTACAAACTCTGTCCTGGACAACATGTACAAACTCTGCCCTGGACATCATGTACAATCTCTGACCTAAACAACATGTACAAACTTTGTCCTAGACAACATGTACAAACTCCGTCCTAAACAACATGTACAAACTCTGACCTGGACAACATGTGCAAACTCTGACCTAGACAACATGTGCAAACTCTGACCTAGACAACATGTACAAACTCTGACCTAGACAACATGTGCAAACTCCGACCTAGACAACATGTGCAAACTCTGACCTAGACAACATGTACAAACTCTGACCTAGACAACATTTACAAACTCCGACCTAGACAACATGTACAAACTCCGACCTAGACAACATGTACAAACTCTGACCTAGACAACATGTACAAACTCTGTCCTGGACAACATGTACAAACTCTGCCCTGGACATCATGTACAATCTCTGACCTAAACAACATGTACAAACTTTGTCCTAGACAACATGTACAAACTCCGTCCTAAACAACATGTACAAACTCTGACCTGGACAACATGTGCAAACTCTGACCTAGACAACATGTGCAAACTCTGACCTAGACAACATGTGCAAACTCTGACCTAGACAACATGTGCAAACTCTAACCTAGACAACATGTACAAACTCTGACCTAGACAACATTTACTAACTCCGACCTAGACAACCTTCATAAACTCCACCCAGTAACAACACTACTGCTCTGGGAAATACCAGCACTGCAATTTTACAGTCTCAAAAATTGCAATTGCCAACTGTACTTCTGTCAATTAAAGCATTTCTACCCATTTATCTTTGGTAAGTGACATATACTGCAAGAACCTCCACAGGTATTACCAGCTAACACAAAACAAGTCATTCTGAGCATGTGGAAGTGCTATATAAATGTACAATGTTTCAACTGGACTTCAATTGGTTGAATTATTTATCCTGACATTGCCACTCTTGTCTATCCACGCCATATTGATGATCAAATCATGGACGAATCAACATCCCTTTGACCCAAGAGATACAATTCAATATAATCTGTATTTTGTTGTTTATACCTTATGTTGCACTTTGATCTCAGCCCGCTATTTGGCTGTTTCAGTTGCAATAGCAACTGTGAATCCTGTGGTAACATACTAGATTTAACACTGGGGAATTCCCTTAAAGCCTCCCTTCAACCTCATGATAGAAATGTCTTCATTGAGGTCATACTCTGGGCCTGCACTCGACTGATTCAGATTTGAAACTAGGCACGCATCCCTCTGTTTCGAGCTGTAATCATCTTCCTAGTTGTTGGTTTTGAAAATAACCATAGCCTTCCTCAGTGTTTGAAAAACAAAATCAGACTTCTGTAGTTCACAATTTTTTTTCCATTAAATGATTCACTATTTTCCTCTATAATTTTAGGCATGAAAACACAGGAAGAAAAATATGCCAATAAATGAACAGGACTGGTAGCAGAGAAAAACAAGCCAACACTTCTCATTTCCTTATCTAGTTTATCTCTGCTTGGTATATAAGTTGACTTTTTAGCCTTGATTTTCATCTGGGTGGCAGCCAGGGAGAGCATCATTACTGCTCTTTTTAGCACAGCCCATTCTCACTCACAGAGAGATATGCATTTACATAGTACCGTTCATGACCATTGGACATCCAAAAGCACCTTACAGCCAATTGAGTACTTTTGAAATGTAGTCACTGTTGTAATGTCAGAAACACAGCAGCCAATTTACACACAGCAAGCTCCCACAAACAGTAATGTGATAATGACCAGATAATCTATATTTGTGATGTTGATTGAGGGATAAATATTGGCCAGGACACCTGGTAGAACCCCTGTGCTTTTCATCTTATAGGAATGGTAGCATAGTGGTAATGTTACAGGAGTAGTAATCCAGAGGCCCGAACTGATACTCCAGAGAGACGAGTTCAGATCCCAGCACAGCAGCTGGTGGATTTTAAATTCAATTAATAAATCTGGAATTAAAAAGCTAATATCAATAACGCTGATCAGAAAACTACTTGATTATCATAAAAACCCATCTGGTTCACTACCGAATCACAGAATTGTTACAGTTCAGAAGGAGGCCATTCGGCCCATCATATCCACACTGGCTCTCTGAAAGAGCAATTCCCACAGTCCCATTCCCCGGCTTTGTCCCCATAACCCAGCACATTCTTCCTTTTCATATAACTGTCTAATTCCCTTTTGAATGCGTCAATTGAACCTGCCTCCACCACATTCTCAGGCAGTGCATTCCAGACCTTAACCATCGCTGTATGAAAAAGTTTTTCCTCATGTCACTTTTGCTTCTCTTAACACTTTAAATCTGTGCCATCTCGTTCTTAATCCTTTTACGAATGGGAGCAGTTTCTCTCCATCTACTCTGTCTAGACCCTTCACAATTTGGCTACCTCTAACAAATCACCTCTCAGCCTTCTCTTCTCCAAGAAAAACAGTCCTAATTTCTCCAATCTATTTTCATAACTGAAATTCCTCATCCCTGGAACCATTTTCGTGAATCTCTTCTGTACTCTCTCCAATAGCCTCACGTCCTTCCGAAAGTGTGGCACCCAGAATTGGACGCAACACTCCAGCTGAGGCTGAACAAGTCTTATACAAGTTCAACATAACTTCCTTGCTCTTGTACTCTATGCCCCTGTTAATAAAGCCCAGGATACTGTATGCATTATTAACTGCTCTCTCAACCTGTCCTGTCACCTTTAATAACTTATGCACATATGCACCTAGGTCCTTCTGCTCCTGCACCCCCTAAAGATTTGTGCCCTTTACTCTATATTGTCTCTCTAAGTTCTTCTGACCAAAATGAATCACCTCACATTTCTCTGCATTGAACTTCATCTGGCACCTGTCTGCCCATTCCACCAGCTTGACTATGTCCTTTTGAAGCTTTACACTATCCTCCTCACAGTTCACAATGCTTCCAAGTTTCGTATCATCTGCAAACTTTGAAATTGTGCCCTGTACACCAAGGTCTAGGTCATTAATATATATCAGGAAAAGCAAGGGTCCCAACACTGATCCCTGGGGAACTCCACTACAAACCTTCCTCCTGCCACAAAAACATCCATTAACCACCACGCTTTGTTTCCTGTCACTCAGCCAGTTTCATATCCATGTTGCTACCATCCCTTTTATTCCATGAGCTACAAGTTTGCTCACAAATCTGTTGTGCGGCACTGTATCAAATGCCTTTTGAAAGTCCATGTACACCACATCAACAGCATTGCCCTCATCAACCCTCTCTGTTACCTCCTCAAAAACTCCAGCAAGTTAGTTAAACATGATTTTCCCATAAGAAATCCATGCTGGCTTTCTTTAATTAACTCACATTTGTCCATGTGACTATTAATTTTGTCCCAAATTATTTTTTCTCTAAGTTTTCCCACCACCAAAATTAATCTGACTGGCCTATAGTTTCTGGGCTTATCTTTACACCCTTTTTTGAACAAGGGTGTAACGTTTGCAATTCTCCAGTCCTCTGGCACCATGCCGAGGCTAAGGAAGTCTGCAAAATTATGGCCAGTGCCTCTGCAATTTCCACCCTCACTTCCTTCAGTATCCTTGGATGCATCTCATCTGGCCCTGGTGCCTTATCCACTTTATGACTAACGTCATTCAGGGAAGGAAATCTGCCATCCTTATCTGATCTGGCCTACATCTGACACCATACCCACAGCAATGGTGTTGACCTTTCACTGCCCTCTGAAATGGCCTAGCAAGCCACTACAGAAAAGTTGAAAAAGAATAAAACTGATGGACCACCAGGCATTGACCGAGGCATCAGAAACGACAAAGACACACCTTGTCCAGTCGACCCTGCAAAGTCCTGCTCACTAACTTCTGGGAACTTGTGCTAAAATTGGTGAGCTGTCCCAGACTAGTCAAGCAACAGCCTGAATTGGTCATACTCATGGAATCATACCTAATAGCTAATGTCCCAGACTCCTCCATCACTATCCCTGGGTATATCCTGTCCAACCAGCAGGACAGACCCACCAGAGGTGGCAGCACAGTGGTTTTCAGATGGGAGGGAGTTGCCCTGGGAGTCCTCAACATCAACTCTGGACCCCATGAAGTCTCATGGCATTAGGTCAAACATGGGCAAGGAAACCTCCTGCTGATTACCACCTACCGCCCTCTCTCAGTAAATGAATCAGTCTTCCTTCATGTTGAACAGCACTTGGAAGAAGCACTGAGGGTGGAAAGGACACAGAATGTACTCCAGGTGGGGGACTTCAATATCCACTACCAAGAGTGGCTTGGTAGCACCACTACTGACCGAGCTGGTCAAGTTCCAAAGGACAAAGCTGCTAGACTGGGTCTGCAGCATGTAATGAAAGAACCAACAAGAGGAAAAAACTCACTGGACCTCGTCCTCACCAATCTACATGTCGCAGTTGCAACTGTCCATGACAGTATTAGTAGGAGTGCCCACCACACAGTCCTTGTCGAGACAAAGTCCCATCTTCAAACTGAGGATATACTCCATCGTGTTGTGTGACACTACCACCATGCTAAATGGGATAGATTCAGAACAGATCTAGCAGCTCTAAACTGGGCATCCAAGAGATGCTGTGGGCCATCAGCAGCAGCAGAATTGTATTCAACGACGATCTGTAACCTCCTGTCCCAGCATATACCTCAATCTATCATTAACATCAAGCTGGGGGACCAACTCTGGCTCAATGAAGAGTGCAGGAGAGCCTGTCAGGAGCAGAAGCAGGCATACCTAAAAATGAGGTGCCAATCCGGTAAAGCTACAACACAGGACTACAAGAATGCTAAACAGCAGAAACAGCACGCTATAGCCAGAGCTAAGCGATCCCACAACCAACGGATCATATAAAACCTCTGCAGTCCTGCCACATCCAGTTGTGAATACTTGTGGATGATTAAACAACTAACTGGAGGAGGTGGCTCCACCAACATCCCCAACTTCAATGATGGAGGAGCCCAGCACATCAGTGCAAAAGACAAGGCTGAAGCATTCACAACCATCTTCAGCCAGAAGTACCAAGTGGATGATCCATCTCGGCCTCCTCCTGAGGTCCCCAGCATCACAAATGTCAGTCTTCAACCAATTCGATTCATTCCATGTGATATCAAGAAATGGCAGAAAGTGCTGGATTTTTTTATTTCTTTTATATGATGTGGGTATCGCTGGCAAGGCCAGCATTTGATTCCCATCCCTAATTGCCATTGACAACTGAGAGGCTTGCTAGGCCCTTTCAGAGGGCAGTTAAAAGTCAACCACATTACTGTGAGTCTGGAGTCACAAGTAGGCCAGACCAGGTAAGACCAGATTTCCTTCCCTAAAGGACATTCGTGAAGCAGATGGGTTTTTACAACAATGGCACCATTACGGAGACTAACTTTCAATTCCAGATTTTTATTAATTAAGTGAGTTTAAAACTCACCAGCTGTTCTGGTGAGATTAGAACCCATATCCACTAGGCATTAACTTGGGCCTCTGGTTTACTAGCTTAGTGACATTACTACTACACTACCATTGCCCTGGGATACAGTAAAGACTAGGGGCCCTGACAACAGCCCAGCTATAGTAGTGGAGACGTATGCTCCAGAACTAGCCAGGCCCATAGCCAAGCTGTTCCAGTTCACATTTTCCCAGGGCCACTCACCTCCAGACCTCTCCAAATATGGAGAAAAGAGCTGAATTCAAGAGGTGAGGTGAGAGTGACTAGCCTTGACATCAAGGCAGCATTTGATCAAATGTTGCATCAAGAAGCCCTAGCAAAACTGGAGTCAATGGGAATCGGGGGAAAACTCTCCACTGGTTGGAGTCATACCTAGCACAAAGGAAGATGGTTGTGGTTATAGAGTCATACAGCACTGAAACAGGCCCTTCGGCCCACTGAGTTTGTGCCGACCAACAACCACCCATTTATACTAATCCTACATTAATCCCATATTCCCTATCACATCCCCACCATTCTCCTAACACCTACCTACACTAAAGGCAATTTACAATGGCCAATTTACCTATCAACCTGCAAGTCTTTGGCTGTGGGAGGAAACTGGAGCACCCGGAAGAAACCCACGCAGTCACAGGGAGAAATTGCAAACTCCACACAGGCAGTACCCAGAACTGAACGCAGGGCGCTGGAGCTGTGAGGCTGTGGTGCTAACCACTGTGCCGCTCACAACTGAGAGGCTTGTTGGAGACCAATCATCTCAGCCCTAGAACATTGCTGCTGGATTTCCTCAGGGTAGTGTCCTAGGCCCAACTATCTTCACTGCTTCATCAATGACCTTCCCTCCATCATAGGTCAGAAGTGGGGATGTTTGCTGATGATTATATAATATTCAGCACCTTTCATAACTCCTCAGATACTGAAGTAGTCTGTGTACATATACAGCAAGACCTGGATAACATTCCCACCACACAAGTGCCAGGCAATGATCATCTCAAACAAGAGAGAATCTAACCATCTCCCCTCGACATTCAATGCATTACCATCACTGAATCCCCCATCATCAACATCCTGAGGGTTACCATTGACCAGAAACTGAACTGGACCAGCAAATAAATACTGTGGCTACAAGAGTAGGTCAGAGGCTAGGAATTCTGCAGCGAGTAACTCACCTCCGGACTCCCCAAGGCCTGGCCACAAGGCTCAAGTCAGGAGTGTGATGGAATACTGAAAGTGGGTTGCACTCCTTATGATGACAAGCATTCAGCTTTCACTCAATCTTCTTAAAGGGGGAAATGACAAGGAGATACCACATCAGCGGCTCTAATGTTCCTGTTGCAATCCATCAGCCAGCCGTCATCTGCTGCTGTAGAAGTGGGAGGCTAAAATTGAAAGGACACACAACAGATACCAAGGTAAAGCACGGTGGAGTTAAACAGCGGGAGTGTTTTCACTCAAATGATGTTGTCACTGACAGAATATGTGTGGGAACTTAGGGGGAATTATATGTGTGGAAGAGAAGCAGCGTGGTGTACAAATGGAAGCTGTGGAGGAGAGCCACACATTGTCAAAGGGAGAGTGTGAGGGCAGGACTGATGCAGCCACAGCTGTCGGAAAGCTGGTAGAACGCTGTGTCTGCTTTCTGAGCGAGGGGCAGCCTTTTGAAGCATTGCTGAAAGGTCCCGGTGAAGTCATCCTGCATGGATTTGCAGACGGTGACATGCAATACCATTTAATACTGGCATCGCTGCACTGAGCATCCTGAGTCTTCACTTCTCCATTATCCAAGTAGAGAATCAAACGGAGACCTGAGGGAAGATACAATTGGTTCACGCAACTCGCAACTTTAAAACCTCTTTTTAAAAAATACTTTAAAATAATGTTCAAATAGTTTGATAGTTTTGAGAAACTTAATGAAACTTCTTTAAAACTTTAATTCTTTTATAAGTCCAGTATGTTTTAAAATGAACTAACTGAACTTAAATTACTAAAATAATAAAATAACTAACCCAGGTTGCTCTCGTGGCCTTGTGCTGGGGAGCACCTCTGACTTGCAGATGTGATCTTTTTCTGGCAGCGGTCACTGGTCAGGAGGAGGAGGAATCACAGCCTTACAAGAAACACCGGGGTCATTTACATGCAGCCAAGGAGAGCACAGAATGGGTGTTAATGACCCCCCTCCCCCACGCAAAGGAGAGTTAAGTATCTTGGGCAGAGATCTTCTGTTGAACTTCACTGTCTGATTTTCTTCTGATCGCAGCCCTAGGTATTCCCAGCAGCAAAGCAGAGAAAATTGAGCCCATTCTGTCCAAAATTGGAGGCAATTAGAAAATCACATTACAACAAAGCAGCTTGAAATTACAGAGTAACAACCAATCAGCGGGGAACAGTTTAAACATTATTTACAGAGGATTATATTTATTCTTCATTCAGTTGTTTGGTGGTACAATTGTCCTGATGAGTGCAAGACGTAAAGCTTCGACAATATGTCTCTATTTTCAGTAATTCTCAAGTTCTTTATTTCTTTTGTCTGCCTGAAGGCTTAGTTTTTTTTTTAAAAAAGTAGTTTTACAGTAAATGTGTAACCCTAAATAATTATTTCTTATGTGTTTATTCTGAACTTGTCAAATAAGTTTGCCTGATAGTTTAAAATAAAAAAAAATACTGGTGTAAGACCTCATGGAGACGTAAGTCTTGTAGCTGAAAACAATCATCCTCTTAAATTAGCATTTTCCCATTTATGAGTATCTTTGATTTTCCAAATTTTGGCCTGGCAGATGAAATCCTTGAGAAAAACTACTGTGTAATTTGTACTGTTTCACTTCACATTGAGGTTGAGTCAGAGAGAGCAAGAATGACAGATGATAGAATGAGAAAGGAAGGATGTTTAGGTCATCTGTGTTCTTTGTATTTCTGGCTAAAAACCAACTGAAACCTCTTTGCCCTATATTGTAAACCCACTCCCCAAAATATTTTTGATAAAGTCCACAGCAAAGTTAAAGCCCCGATAATGGCAGTGTGGATATGAAGTTGGCTGAGTGAGAGGGAACAGTAGTGGGGAATGGTAGTTTTCTAGACTGGAGGAATATAAACAGTGGGGTTCCCCAGGGTTTGGTACCAGGATCACTGCTTTTCTTGGTCTATATTAATGACCTAGACTTGGGTGTGCAGGGCACAATTTCAGAATTTGCACATGACACAAAACTTGGAAGTATTGTGAACTGTGAGGAAAATAGTGATAGACTTCAAGAGGAAATAGACTGGTGGAATGGGCAGACAAGTGGCATATGAAATTTAATGCAGAGAAGTGTAAAGTGATACATTTTGGTAGGAAGAATGAGGAGAGGCAATATAAAGTAAAGGATACAATTCTAAAAGGTGATAGGGCGGGTTGAGAAAGTGTTTAATAAGCCATACATGATCCTGGGCTTTATAATAGGGGCATTGACTCCAAAAGCAAGACATTTAAGATGAACCTTTATAAAACACTGGGTCGGCCTCAACTGGAATATTGTGTCCGGTTCTGAGCACCACACTTTGGGAAGGATATGAAGGCATTAGAGAGAGTGCCAGAACAGATTTACAAGAATGGTTCCAGAGATGGGTGTCTTCAGTTACATGAATAGATTGGAGAAGCTCTGGTTCTTCTCCACATAGAAGAAAAGGTTGAGAGGAGATTTGATAGAGGTGTTCAAAATCATGAGGGGTCTGGATAGAGTAGACAGAGAGAAACTATTCCCATTAGTGGAAGGGTTGAAAACCAGAGGACACTGATTTAAGGTGAATGGCAAAAGAAGAAACGTTGACATGAGGAAAAACTTTTTTACAAGCGAGTGCTTAGGATGTGGAATGCACCAGCTGAGAGTGCGGTGGAAGCAGATTCAATACAGGCCTTAAAAAGGGAAGTGGATAATTATCTGAGGAGAAAGAATTTGCAGAGCTACAGGGAAAAGGTGGGGGAGTGGGACTAGGTAAGTTGCTCTTGCAGAGAGCCAGCACAGACATGATGGGCCGAATGACCTCCTTCTGTGCTGTAACCATTCCATGATTCTATGATTCAAAATGCTGGCTGTACCTAGCCAAGGTTAAGTCCCTTGGTATAAAGAATGCTCACTATCTCCTGGGAGACAAGTAGCGACGCCTCTCAGGAGCACAGCGTGGTCTGTTTGTTTGGATGGACCAGATGGCCAAAAATAAATGGTGCAAGAAGTCACGGGACTGACACCTAAGCAATTTGAAGCCTGTCTACATGGAACATGCATGATTTGATGATGAGATTTTGGTTGTAACTCAGTGATTAGTTACTGGATTTGTCAGTTTTGGATACACAGTAAAGGTATAAAAATAGGTGACTACGTTTGTGTTTGTGTAATGCTACAGTCGCCGAGCTCCGTGCACGCCTATGTCAGGTCGATGTTGCACTCTGAAGAAATAAAAACTGCCACTTGAAAAGGCAAGTATTGTGTGTGTGACTGTCTCGATACATCTGGAGTGAGCTAGTAGAGACATCATTGACGAGCCACCACGGTCTGATCTTCACTTCATTTGCAAAACTGGGGACAGTCACCAGACTCTGGTGAAGCCTGGACCTTTAAGAACTCAAGTACAGGGGAGCTCTGGGACAGGAAGTGCTCCACTCTCACTGTCGTCAACACATGGAACTCACCACATTTGCAAGCCTCAGCAATGTAATAAGACATATGAATAGTTTCTGTTTTAGTTGGAGGACACAGACACCAAAGTCTACAGCGTGATGACTTAAAAAAAAGCGTAGCAAGTCTACTACACCAGCTAAATAGTCCTTGATTTCCATAGGTGTCACTCTGGAGTAAAGAGGGACATAGAATTTTGAGAAACCCCTCTTGCAACCCTATAGCAAGTGTCTCTATGGGCTGAATTTTATAAACCCACTGACATCGGGGATCATGGCGGGGGTGCCTGGAAAATACTTCTGGGAGAGGCCTGCCACAGGCCTCGACACAGGGTAGGCCCTGTCACATTTTACTGGAGGCAGCGAGGCCTCAGGGCGATCCCCCACTCCCACTACTACTTGGCAGCGGAACTTTCATTTAAATATTTAAATAAATTTAAATACATGCAAAAGCACTTACCTTATCCCAACGGCCGTCCCTCGCCAATATTCCGGTCACTGGCCGGAACTCCCTCACCTTCGGATCCCTGTTCGGAGATCCAAGGCGTGACACTGGTGGGGAGGAGTGCATTTTGCAGGGCGGGGTGGAGGCTGCAAAAACCAACGCAATTGGTTGCAGCGATGGTGGGAAGGGGTTGAGGGTCAAAGGGAATAAAGTTCGGGGGGGGGTGGAACTCGTAATATGAATAAAAGTTTTTTCTTGGCGGGGGGAGAGGGCAATTTATATATAGATCACTCATTGGGGGTTGGGTGAGGGGATTCAAAGATGTATTGAACTTTGCTTTTATTTCCCGGAGACCGGGACCTTTAAAAACGTAAATGGCAATGAAGAGCTTGAAGCCCTTTAAAAATGGCACCGGCGCCTGCATGGTAACCCCGGAGACTGTTGCTAGGGACAGAGCGGCCGCCCCCTCTACATCATCGGGGCTGGTCGTTCCGCCCATTCCATTTAAATGAGCCGCAACACGAGATCAGAGGCAAGCTTTCAAAATTCAGCCCTATGAGTCTGCAGGGTAGCAGGGTCATTTAAGACCTCAGGGGATGGTCGTCCTGGCCCTGTTGCGAGTCACCCTCGACCCAGGTAAGGGTCCCAGGCTCAGGGTTAGGAGCGTTGACCAATGGCAGAACCCAGTGAATTTTCAGTGGTGATGGCGGAAGAGCTAGAATATTGAGTCTGCTTACAGGCAGAGCCTCCTTCGGATCCTTTTTAAACACACATGAGGAAGGCAATGGGAAACCACCTCATGTCCCACTTCCCTACTTATATTGCTCATTTCTCATGGAAGTTTAAAAAAAATTGGGGGGGGTGCTCTTATGAGCAACTGAAGAGGAAATTGCAGGACTGGGAGGCGTGAAGAAATGAGAAAAGGACCTGCCTTTAGCCAGGTTACCACTACAGTTACTTATTTTAATACCCAATCCCAACTTCATTAAAACAAAGTAATTCCTTATTTTCTTGTACTCTGTACTCTAGCATCCAGCTATATGCTAATGTGTCTCAGTTTAAACTCTCAAACATACTATTTTGGCCACACCTGACTTTTCAAAATAATGCCCTTGATTTTAACCTTCCCCCAAACACCACATCCTGCCCCACCAAAGGGCAGGAAAGGGTTGAGTGAGGGGTTAAAAACCTAAAACTCAAAGTCCTACCTTCAGCCTGTCATGTTCCTGACTGCTATAATATTTACACAGATGATTCAGGGCCTGGTGGGTGGGACTCTAGAAATATTTATTCAACTGAGGCCCTGTCAGTAAGATTGACAGGGCCAACACATCCCGGGCCTGCCTAGTCCTGCTCACTAGCCACACACCCTTCCTGCCCCTTGGCAAGAATCGAGGCCTATGCCTCAGCAACTTAATGAAGCTTAATTTTCAGTGCCCCTTAATGCAAATGAAAGCCAGAAAGTAGATGCTTCAAGATTTCAACAATCTGTTTATAGTCTATTGGACTCTTTTGCTGCAAAATGCCTTGAATGGAAGTTTATTCTTCAGCACCAGGTGCATTGTCAGAATTTCACTTCAGTGATTTTTGCGATAGAGGGATTTTTAAAGTGCATGCACTGTAACTCAGCCAATCAGAGTATCCCTTCAATAACACAAAAGCAAAATACTGCAGATGCTGGAAATCTGAAACAAAAACAGAAAGTGCTGGAAATACTCAGCAGGTTTGGCAGCATCCGTGGAGAGAGAAACAGAGTTAACGTTTCAGGCCAGTGAACTTTCATCAGAACTGGCAAAAGTTAGAAATGTAATAGGCTTTGAGCAAGTGAAAGGGGGGAAGGGGGAAGGGGAAAGAAGAACAGGGCGGAGGGCAGGAGAGAGTAAACGACAAAAGGTTTCATGGTACAAAGCCAAAGGGAGTGGTAATGGGACAAGTAAAGAAACAAAAGATGTATCAGGATGAGGTGTAAATGGCAGAACAGCTGCCTCCAAACACAAAGGAAAGGGATTAAGAAAACAACTCTGATTACAAATCTCTTAAATGGTACAAATCACACACACTGCATTAACCCAAGGAAATGTGTGCAGTATGGATGACCGTCTTCAGCCATACTTTTATAAATGGTCAAAGGGAATGATGAATCAGACTCTATGAGGGTGAAGACAGACAAACAGCAAACAGAGAATTGAAACAGCAGAGAGGGTCAACGCAGTCTCAGAAACCTGTCAAACTTGGGACGATGCCAGCACAAAGATGTGTGTGTCAGAAAGAAGATTTAAAAATTGCCTTTTATGTTTTCGGGGGTTCCAAAGCGTTTTGCTGCCGCTGAATTACTTTTGAGGTGTAATCACTGTTGCTGTATAGGGAAACCGCAGAAATAACCAAGAAGGCTATGAATATTACCACAATGTCTTATATGGGCAAAATAGATCTAGATAGATAACATAGATTTCTGTCTGTCCCAATCTGCGAATCTAACAACACTTCAGATCAATTTTTTGCAATGGAACTTAACCTCATAACTGAAGGGAAACAAAGGAGATTAATACCATGTTTAAGAGGAGTCTATTTAAGTAACTCACGGGCTATACATATATATATAAATAGCTACATTATAATGGCAGGTAACATGTGATTGAGTGCTAACAGGGGAAAGGAAAGGCAACAAGGATTAGTGACATCTGTTACAATGGACCGAGATAGAAGTGCCTGGAACTGCACCTGGGGAATACATATTTCTTGTTAATGCCTTAGGCAGGGCAAGAACCATCAAGTGACAAGCATTGAAATGAGACGAGTTCATTGAGCAGGTCTGTGGAAATGGTGAGTGACGACAGAGACAATGTATATTACACTTATTGCCCACTTTTACCAGACTTACAGGACGAGGTGGGATTCAGTACCTGCGACAGCACGTGTGCAATTCTAAGCATGTTGCTTAGAACCAGATATCTACATTTTTCTGCTTTTGCAATGAGTTACGAGGGGCCAATTTCTGGTGCCATGAGCACCCAGGGCATGCGTGTTCCTTGACGATTAATGGCAGCAGATGGAGCAGAGGCCAGTGATTCCAGATCTCTGCTCCTGTACGTAGTCCTGGGATTTCCAGGTCTTTCTTCAGGGTGGGGAGCTGGGTAGGCAGTTCCAGGTGAACGAGGTACAAGGAGGCATTCCCAGCTTCCGGTGCCGAGTTTCCTGTCCTTTCACCCATGTGATACCCATTTGAAGGAACTCACGGAAGCGACAGCCCCTAAAGCCTTCTGTCGAGGAGGGGCTGGTAGAGGCTCAGGAGATAAGTCCCTTATTTTCCTTGCAGGGCTAAAATCAGTTGGCAGCCTTGTGGCTGCTGCTTTCAGAAAGCAGCCTGAAGGCCTCAATCACAACAACCATTGCCTCTCAGACCTGTATCAGCAGTCAACTTTCCTGCAATATTTTCAAGAGCCAGGTTAACAAGCTATGAGGATTTTGGGAGGTGCCCAATTGACAGGAAGCACAAGCGAAAACATGGAGCACATCCCTGGAGGAATCCTGGCCCGGGTTCAGGACCCTCCGTCATTAGCAAGAGAACAAGCCCTGGAAATAGCCGAGGAGCTGGTAAAGCTGCCTTGCAACCAAACCTGTTTTTTCAGCCAAGTTCAGGATCACACTGGAGCAGTTTATAAATTAAAGAACAGTACATGAAGCACAAGAGGACAATATCGAGATACATCACGGCCACCACATTCACTACAGGGACTGTTACTGAAAGAAAAACAGAATAATTACCATACACACTGAATGCAGAGGACTATTTAATCATCATGCACCATTTTTAATCAGCACCATTCGCGACTCCTCAGATACTGAAACAGTCCGTGTAGAAATGCAGCAAGACCTGGACAATATCCAAGCTTGGGCTTTTAAGTGGCAAGTAACATTCATGCCACACAAGTGCCGGGCAATGACCATCTCCAACAAGAGAGAATCTAACCATCTCCCCTCGACATTCAACGGCATTACCATCGCTGAATCCCTCAGTATCAACATCCTAGGGGCTACCATTGACCAGAAACTGGAGTAGCCGTATAAATACCATGGCTACACAAGCAGGTCAGAGGCTAGGAACCCTGCAGTGAGTAACTCACCTCTTGACTCCCCAAAGCCTCTCCACCATCTACAAGGTACAAGTCAGGAGTGTGATGGAATACTCTCCACTTGCCTGGATGGGTGCAGCTCCAACAACACTCAAGAAGCTTGACACCATCCAGGACAAATCAGCCTGCTTGATTGGCATCCCATCTGCAAACATTCACTCCCTCCACCACCGACGCACAGTGGCAGCAGTGTGTACCATCTACAAGATGCACTGCAGCAATGCACCAAGGCTCCTTAGACAGCACCTTCCAAACCCGCGACCTCTACCACCTAGAAGGACAAGAGCAGCAAATGCATGGGAACACCACCACCTGCAAGTTCCCCTCCAAGTCACACACCATCCTGACTTGGAACTATATCTCCGTCCCTTCAATGTCACTGGGTCAAAATCCTGGAACTCCCTTCCTAACAGCACTGTGGGTGTACCTACCTCACATGGACTGCAGCGGTTCAAGAAGGCAGCTCACCACCACCTTCTCAAGGGCAATTAGGGATGGGCAATAAATGCTGGCCTGGCCAGCGACGCCCACATCCCATGAATGAATTTTTAAAAATCATGGAGACACACACCAGTGATAGAAAAAGAATCAGATCATATTCAGAAGACAGGGGGTGCTAAACGGCTGAGGCCCAATAAATAAAATGTCCAGGGTAACTGTCTCATCAGCCATTGTGGAAGAAAAAACATGAATTAGCACCAGACACACCAGGCTCAGTCGTGGCTAGTGGCTTCTGTGACTCATCCCATTCCTTTTCTTCTAAGGACTCTTGGAGCTTTCAGCCAGTCCCATGGTCAAACCACTAGCCTTTGTCAGATTATGCAGTGCACCACAGTAATGTTTGATACACTCCTTGTGTGAAATTGAAAATGGCCCTCTGGAATCTAGGGACCTAAGAACGTAAGGAGTAGGAGGAGGAGGAGGAGGAGGTCATTCGGCCCCTCGAGCTTGCTCTGCCATTCAATAAGATCATGGCTGATCTCTTTCCTAAGCTACACCTTCCCAGCCTCTCCTCATAATCCTAAATTCCTTTAGAATCCAAATATTTGTCAATCTCTGACTTGAATATACTCAATGATGGAGCATCCACAATTCTCTGGGGTCGAGAATTCCAAAGATTCACAACTCTTTGAGTGAAGAAATTTCTCCTCATCTCAGTTCTAAATGGCTGACCACTTATTCCGAGACTGTGATCCCATGTTCTAGATTCCTCAGCCAGGGGAAACACCTACCCTGCATCTACCCTGCATCTACCCTGCCAAGTTTCTTAAGTATTTTGCATGTTTCAATTAGACCATCTCTCATTCTTCTAAACTCCAGGGAATATAGGCCTAGTCTGTATTCACTCTCTCCTCAAAGGGCAATCCCCCCGCCCCAACCCAGGAATCAGTCCAGTGAGCCTTTGTTGCACTCCCTCCTTCCTTAGATAAGGAGACCAAAACTGCACACAGTACTCCAGGTGTGGCTTCACAAAGGCCCAGTGAAATTGCATTGCAACTACTTAGTCATGAAATTCAGATCCGTAGAGCTGCTGGAGATGGTGTTATGGAAGTTGCAGATCCTCCGAGTGGGGCGCACTGTGCCTCCAGCTGCTTCCGGCATGGTCCATGTGGTGCTCCATACTGGGGAGGGCACTGCTGTGGACGTGCTCTGCATGCACCAGAAGCCTCCTAACTGGTGCTGTCACAACATCACTCAACCCGACTGGTTAATCTAACGTTCTATTTGAAAATTTGGATCATGCACATCTGTTCGATGCATTCACTTGTTACATGTGTTCAGCTGCAAAAGGGGTCCAGCACTAGTGGTATTTAAAGGGCCAGGCACCCAACTTGCAGGTAAGGTAATTTGGAATAACATCTGTCACTGCAAAGTACCTGGAAGCACTGCAGAGTGTTTCTGGAGATGTTGTGTGATGCTGGATTTGATAGGGAATGTTGCTGCATCCTCACAGGGAGGGCAGTGATTTGATGACCTGTCCACACAAAGACTGTAACAGGTATGGGGACTGCAGTTCCAATGACCCTGGGTCTGCAGCACGACAGGGAGGTGGAGCAGAGGCTGTGGAGAGAGCAAGCTCTGTGTGATCCAAGTTGGAGCCGGACTCCTCCTTGCTCCTTGACAGTGACAGGAAGCTGTTTGACAGGCCAGCCAATGAACTCAGCATGTTGGTGTACATCCTCACCAGCATTCTATTGGATGTCACCCAATCTGAATCCTCATCTGCGTCCCCTCTAGCAGAATTTATCTGTGACCTCATTCTCCAGTGAGCTGGCAAACAAGCTATCCTTTCCCCCGGCCTGGCTGTAGCCCACTCATGCCCAATGACGCACCTCGTGCAGGTCTCAACTCTACTCTTGCCTCTAAGGTACATACAGTGCCAGTATCTGAGCTGATGGCTGTGAGTGTCAGATCGAGTGACGGGGCCTCTTCATCAGTGCGGTGCTGTTGCTCCCTCTCCTCCTGGGGCTTCTGAGGCTGGGCAGGTGGAGGCTCTTGGGTGTCTGAAAGCAGGAACAAAAAAGGGGAAGGTTGTTGTGAGGGATGGGGGATGGGGTGCGAAGCAAGAGGTTCATGGTCACACCATCAGCAGCTTGCTCATCGTGCAAGATAGCAGGATGAGGGTGAGCTGGGAGTGAGAAGGAGCATAAGGCAGGAATATACCATCAATGTTCTCAGTGACATCAGATGCCTCGGGCTCTGTCGCTGACGACCCGTGGTCCAGACTCCAGGAATTGACCTCTCAGAGGTCCCTGCTCCCATTCCCTTCTATGTCATCTCTCCTCCTGTCCACCTCCATGACTAAGGCTTTCAGTGCCTCATCCATGAACCTAGGGGCCCTCTGTCTTCCCTGGTGCTCCATTTGTGCAGCTCCAACATTCAGCCAGTGTCACTACATGCAGCCAGCAGCAGTGCCCTCCCATTGAGTGCAGCTCCTCTTTAAGAGGGGCAGACTGTCTTTAAAAGGAGCTGGTTGGCTACATCACTATTGGCACACACTGCTTGGCCCCCTGCTGATTGCTCAGGCAGCCAGCAGCACAGGCCCTACTTGGACCGACACTACAATCAGGTAAATGAGGAGACAGCACCAAGTTTGTCGGCTGCCTATCTCCATGGCAACAGGGGTGGGCAGGGCATAAGTCACAATCCCTGGGCCCAAAAAATGGCGTGGACTAATTTTTAATCCCTTTACTCTGAGACTGCAATCCCTTTGTAATAAAGGCTGACATATCATTTGCCTTCCTAATTGTTTGCTGTGCCTGCATGTTAACTTTCTGTGATTCATACACAAGGACACACAGGTCCCTCCAAATACCAACATTTCCCAGGCTCTCGTCATTCAAAAAATGTTCTGTTTTTCAATTCTTCCTACCATCGAGGATAACTTCACACTTCTCCACATTGTACTCCATCTACCACATTCTTGCCCACTCATTTACATAGGAACATAGGAGCAGGAGTAGGCCATTCAGCCCATCGAGCCTGCTCCGCCATTCAATATGATCATGGCATCTTATTGAATGCTTTTTGATCATTCAAGTGCACTGATTCTCCCTTATCCATCCTACTAGTTACACCCTCAAAAAAAAAGATGATTTGCCTTTCATAAATCTGTGCTGACTTTGTCTTGTCACAGAACTTAGCAGTTCCTGAGGATGATTTTCTGGGCTTGATTTAGTGTTCCCGTCACGGCTTCCGGTGGCGGACCTGGAAGTGGCGCCATCGCCGCTCGTCACGTGTGTGCTGGACTCACCACAATCACACAGAAGGCAGACAATTATAATAATGGAGGCACGGGGCCCATCCAATTACGCAGCGGAGCGGGCGCTAAGGCACTGATTGCAGCATCAGATGATTCCAGAGCAGGTACTGGTTCCATATTGAAAACACTGCCAGCACTGCTTTCATTGCTGCCTTTGAGTCATCTGCTGTTTACTGCTGAGACTGGTGCTGGAGTGACTCCTGGAACCACGTACACCCCCAGCACCCCCTGACAAACAAGCAGCACTATGGCATAGGCAGGACACCAAGTGGCCCCACAGTTCAGTGATGCCTCCCTGGAGATTCTCCTCCAGACTGTAAGGGAAAGGCCAGAGGTTCTCTTACCCAGCGATTGCACAAAGAGGTTCTCCCTACTGACCAAGCAAGCCTTTACGGAGATCACTGAGGACGTCAGCAGCCGCGGGGGTCACCCTCCCCCCGAACATGGGTGCAGTGCAGGAAGGGAGTCAATGACCTCCTGCACTCTGCCAATGTGAGTGCTCCAAATGGCTCACCTTTTTGAGGATTGCATATGGCTATACGGAGACAGCAGGACATGGGAGGGAGGCATCACAGGGGCACTGGCAAATGGGGTTAGGCATCGCCACATCCTGCCAGATGCATGGCTGCATCTCTGCCACCTCCATCACCTCCTCTAAGATCTGACATAGGGAAGAGCCAGATAGGAAACTCCAACAGGGGACAAGGGGCTGCCATTAGCACATCTATCCTGTAGCTCTTCCTGTGAAGCATGACTATCTCCCTCTTTCCACTTGCAGGACAAACACCCCCATAACAAGAGGGAGACCTCGCAGACTGGTGGAGGAATTGCAGAAATGCAACCTCCCTCAGCAGCTGACAATGAAGCACTGGAATTTGCAGGGACCCAGGGCAGCCGCTCAATAGTGGATGGTGAGACTGGAGTCCCTGTGCAAGAGAGTCAGGATTGTCTTCCATCAACATCCAACACACTTCTGGAGATTCGCATCACACATTGATATCATGACGCGATCTGCAATGCCAAACCAATGTTTGTGTTCTCTCATGCAGGGCGGTGTCTGGAGGATACTCCAGCAGAAGGGGGACAGCAGTCAACTTCTGAGAAGCAGCAGTCAGAGCAGTCACATGACTGTCCTGCACCTTCCACCAGCGCAGATACTTTCACCTTGATGGGTTTCTGCACACAGGCCCAAGCAGCTGGCAGAGGCTGAGACAGCCGAGGCCTCTGACAGCCGGAGGACTGTGGGTGGCCAGGCCCAGGCTGAGCCCCAGGCTGATGATGAGCCTCTGGTGTCAACAGCACAGGGTATGCTGGAGTTGTAGAGAGAGTTAAGGCAACATCTTAAGGAGATACCAGGGGCCATGCGCAGTCATGAGTGGACGATGGAGGAGTCCGTCCATGCTATGAGTGTTGACATGTCTCAGGCGTGTGAGCGCATGTGAGCGCTTGGCTTCCTCCATCAAGAGGTTGGTGACCCTCACAGAGAGCCAGATCCCACAGATGCGTGCAGACTTGCACACCATCATCTTGGCCATGAGCTCGACACAGCAGTGGCAAGGCAAGAGAAGGACAAGGCGTCTGGTGTCTTCTCCAGCTCCTCATCCCTCTCTGATCAGGGAGGTTCAAGTGAGCCTTGAAAGGGAGGAGGAGAGGCTGACCTCCACATCTGGGGGCTCCCCTCAGGGCGGTGGCTCCTGAGTCCCTCCACCAGTGAGCCCAGCTCCAGTAGCTGCGACACCTGAGGAGAGTCCTGCACATGTGTAGGAAACCCTCAGGCAGCCAGAGGACGGCTGCCAACATCATTACGCCAAGGGTCAGCCTGATCAGACATTTTTCACTCATCAGACAGCAGGCGAGATGGGAACTCCACTTGCTATCCAATTAAAGCCAGTTAAAGGACAATTGAGGTAATTAAAAAGGCAATGGACTGCAATTTTACATTCCCTGTACCATTCTACGGGATGTGCACTGGCCACACGGGGGTGGAGTGGGGGGGGGGGGTGGGGTGGGGGTGAGTCGGAGACTCGGCAGGTGAGTGTCAATGGGTCTCTCAATGAAGCAGCTTGAGAAACTGGATTTTTTGTGTTTTGTGTCTTTAAGATAACATTGAACTTAAGGTTCTGGGCTGATATTGCTGGGCTCACTTGAGAGAGTGATACTTCTGGCAGGGCCATAACCTCTGAGATTTATCCTGGGTGGGGGATGGGGGGTGTGTGAGTGCCCTTTCTCGAACCAAGCAGTACAAAGCTCTCCCCCATTACATATTTGACACTGCTGTCATGGGCATTGACCATTCTGGAGGAGGGTCCTCCAGCGAGGAAGAGAACCGGAGAAGGAGGGACAGGCGGGCAAGGACATCAGTGACCTGCTGACTACCTGCAGGCGCAGCCTGGTGATGGGGGAGGGGCAGAAGGCCACAGAATGGACTGGGCATAAAGACCTGCGAGGAGACAAGGCTACCCAATAGGCAGGGTGTACCGGCAGTGGTCGAGCTTTCTACCGATGTCAGAGCACCAGTGTCTTAGAAGACTGCACCTGTCTCGAGAGACTGTCACATCTCTGAGTGCGATGATGGCAGTGGAGGTCAGCTCCAACTGTGTGGGTGACCATCCAATGCCAGTGGCTCTCAAGGTCGCACTTAACATCTACGCATCAGGCTCATTCCAGGCTGCCACAGGAGACATGTGTGGTATCTCATAATCAGCTGCACATCACTACATAGAGGTGGTAACTGATGCCATATTCAAGAGAGTCAGCCAATACATCAAGTTTAAAACTGATGTGGACTGTCAGGCTGAGAGAACCAGAGGCTTCAGTGCCATCGCTGGGTTCCCCAAGGTCCAAGGAGTCATTGACTGTACACATCAGAGCCATCAGAGCTCCTGCAGGCCAGCCAGGGGCCTTCATTAACCAGAAGGGGTTTCACTCGCTCAATGTCCAACTTGTCTGTGACCACCACAAAAGTATATTACAGATGTGTGCTCATTATCCTGGCAACAGTCACAATGCATTCATTCTCCGGCACTCCCGGGTGCCACCGCTTTTCAACCTCCCTGACTGCCTACCAGGATGGATACTTGGTGACAGGGGCTACCCGCTGAAAAGATGGCTGATGGTACCTGTGATACTCACAGACCGATGCTGAGGAACATTATAATGCAAGCGATGCAACTACCATGAGAGGTATAGACAGGGTGGATAGCAAGAGGCTTTTTCCCAGAGTGGGGGATTCAATTACTAGGGGTCACGAGTTCAAAGTGAAAGGGGAAAGGTTTAGGGGGGATACACGTGGAACGTTCTTTACGCAGAGGGTGGTGGGTGCCTGGAACGCGTTGCCAGCGGAGGTGGTAGATGCGGGCACGATGGCGTCTTTTAAGATGTATCTAGACAGATACATGAATGGGCAGGAAGAAAAGAGATACAGACCCTTAGAAAATAGGCGACATGTTTAGATAGAGGATCTGGATCGGCGCAGCCTTGGAGGGCCGAAGGGCCTGTTCCTGTGCTGTAATTTTCTTTGTTCTTTGTTCTTTGTACCAGAGTCACCATTGAGCAAACCATCAGTCTGCTTAAGATGAGATTTAGGTGCCCAGACAGCTTGGGTGATGGTCTTCAGCTTCCACCAGCAAGGGTATCTCGCATGTGGTTGTCTGCTGCATCCTCCATAACCTGGCACCGCAGAGGGGGGAGGCCCTGGCTGCTGAGGACATGGTGCAGCACGAGGCATCCTCAGACGAGGAGGGTGAAGAGTTTGACAAAGAGGAGGTGCAGCCACCTGGACGGCCTGGGGAAGCACTTGGAGGGTCTCGGGAGATGGTGCTAGGGAGGCTCGGGAGGCTCTAATACTCAGGTGTTTCTCCTGATCTCCAGCTCAGCGGCCATCTTGTCTGGAAACGACGGTTATGTAAATCTCAAAACCACCCACCCGTCAGTGCTTAGCACATTGGCAACAGTCCACCTTTTCATCTCACACACCATGGGCCACTTCTGCTACCCACACCACCCCCCACCCCCCCCCCCACCAAATCTTAATGGAGACATTCATAAGCAGAAAGAGAAATTTAATGAAGTTTATGTGAGCTAATCAGATATTAAAATTAATCAAAATCACACCAGTGGAACCAAAGTGCTGTTAGTGATTTCTTAAACCATTTCCGAGTGCTCTGATATGTCTTCACGAGGCACATTTGGACCTCCCTGCTGACCTGAGAAGGATGAGAAGCTAGAGGAGACCCCCAGGTGCCTCGTCTCTCTCTCGCATTGACACTGATATGTAGAACTCAGTGGCAATACAATGGTGTGCAGGTCTGCGGTAATCCCTGACAGCCATCGGTTCCTCTGCTGGAGCTGCTTCTCCATAACAGACGCCAATCTCTCAATGGTGGAAGCCAGACACACAGATGAGATGGACATGGCCGCACTCACGGCCTGGATGAACTCGTCTACAGTCCAAACCAGAGTGCACATACCCTCTGGTATCTCCGCCAGATCTTCACACACCTCACGCTGCACCTGCAGCATCTGCCGCCTAACAGGCTCAGCACTGGCCTGGCCTCCCACAGTCCACTGAGTATCAGAGGCCTCGGCCAAAATGGCCTCCGGCAGCTGGTCCGGCAGTTGTGTGGTTCTAGAACCTGGTTGTAACCCCGAATCTCAATGCACAAGCTGTCCAACCAGACGAGATCTGAGCTTGTGAACGGTGTGGGGCAAGAATGTGTTGCTGCACCCTCTGTGGTCCCCTCCTCCTCCTCAGAGGTGGTCGGAGATGTCGCCTGGCAATAGCTGGAAGTCACCTGCAGGAGAAAAGAGAAGGATCTGGTCGGTGCGACACTCCGGACTGAAGGACAGGTCTTTGGCAGCAGTTTGGCCATATGTCTGTGACTTTGAACGCACCACCAACTTTCATAGTTTGTTGATCTCCCCCTACCCATAATCTGGGGAACTCACCCTCCTGGCCAGGTGCTCCTGCCTCACCATCTGTGACTGACCGGCCTCCGTGCTCACCAACCAGTAGCGGTGCCTCCTCCACAGGTGTAAGAATGGCCAGGATTGGAATGCCACCACCAGTCTGCGCCCGTTCACGGGTATTCTGTGCCCTCTTCTCCTGTGGAGATCATGAGAATCATTTCAGTTATTGGACCTGAAAGACCACCCGCTTATCGCTCTTGCCGCATGTTGCCTCTGGGACCATTGCCATGCAAGTGTTAGACTGGCACACGTCTGTACCCTTGTGTGGGTCAGATGTGCCAGGTATATGCCCCATGACAGAGCTGCAGCCGTTCACTCCATCTGGAGGGCCTCCACTTTCCAACATCAACACCCGCACACTCACCCTGGCAGAACGGAGGAGATCGTTGACCCGCTTGTGGCACTGCATCCAGGTTCTCCTCACAACCCCACAGCTGCTGACCTCCTCTGCAACCTCCATCCAGGCCTTCCTGGTAAGCTGATGGAGTGAGTGGGATTCTCCTCCTTCTATCCTAATGGAATAGGACTTCCCACCTTGTTTGAGCTGCCTGGAGGAGGACATGCAGGGAGTTGTTGGTGAACTGTGGGTCCACCCGGGTTGTTCTCTCTGCCATTGCCACAAGCGGGTATTGGTCCTCGGGTCACGGTTGGATGCCTGACGTTCGGGTGGGTTGCCTGTGCGGCCAGAAGCAGGTTCGTGGTTCCAATCAGCCTGCTTTAGATTCCTTTTCCTCTTTCTTTCCTCTGAAGAGCCTGCAATGTTCTCAGAGCCACTGAAGTTGATGACAGCCCTTTAAACTGGCTGTCCGCACCTTCCTCAGGCTCTTGCACCTTTTCTCCTGTTGTGTTTTTAATCCTTAAGGGAATGTATGATTGTTACAAATTCCGAATTACTTCAGAACTAATTAATTATTAGTTATTAATTAATTATGAATTAATTAATCTGAACCACTACTTGAGAAGGATGCAAGTCTCTCTCAGTCAGTGTTCTGGTTCACCCATGTGCCACATTGTAGCTGTGCTCTGCGGGGCTCTGATGATGCCTTCTGTGTTTCATTGGTTTCCATTCAAAGCTAGACCAAGGAGCCAAGTCTGATCCTTTCTTCACCTTCAAAGAGATCAGGGGCACTTGCATGCCATGGAACTTAGGCAGCATGAGTGTTTCCTGGCAAAGAGGCAGCGCATGCATGCATGACGCAAAGATAGGTAGGAAAGTATGTTGTGAAGAGGACATAAGGAGGTTGCAGACCGATATAGATAGGTTGAGTAAGTGGGCAAAAATCTGGCAGATGGAGTATAATGTGGGAAAATGTGAAGTTGTTCACTTTGGCAGGAAGAATAAAAAAGCAGAGTATTACTTAAACGGGGAACAACTGCAGAATTCCGAGGTACAGAGGGATCTAGGTGTTCCAGTGCAGGAGTCACAAAAAGTTAGTATGCAGGTACAGCAGGTAATAAAGAAGGCTAATGGAATGCTATCATTTATTACAAGAGGAATTGAAAATAAAAGTAAGGATGTTATGCTTCAGTTGTACAGGGCATTGGTGAGACCACATCTCGAATACTGTGTGCAGTTTTGGTCTCCTTATTTAAGGAAGGATATAAATGAGTTGGAGGCGGTTCAGAGGAGGTTTACTAGATTGATACCTGGAATGAGCGGGTTGTCTTATGAGGAAAAGTTGGACAGACTGGGCTTGTTTTCATTGGAGTTTAGAAGAGTGAGGGAAGACCTGATTGAAGTTTATAAGATCCTGAACGGTCTTGACAAGGTGGATGTGGAAAGGATGTTTCCTCTTGTGGGTGAGTCCAGAACTAGGGGGCACTGTTTTAAAATTAGGGGTTGCCCTTTTAGTACAGAGATGAGGAGAAATTTTTTCTCTCAGAGGGTTGTGCAACTTTGGAACTCTCTGAATCAGAAGGTGGTGGAGACGGGGTCATTGAATATTTTTAAGGCGGAGGTAGATAGATTCTTGTTAGGTAAGGGAATCAAAGGTTATCGGGGGTAGATGGGACTGTGGAATTCGAGACGAAAACAGATCAGCCGTGATCTTATTGAATGGCGGAGCAGGCTCGACAGGCCGAATGGCCTACTTCTGCTCCTAACTCGTATAGTCGTATGGTTTCAATATGCAAATGACCAGTAACCACCACAGTCAACAAGTTGGAACCCTTTTCCTTCAAGTACAATGGGTACATGAAGTCCTGGCGGAGATGCAGGGACTGTCAATCATTAACAGGCACTCGAAGGGCAGCATGTGTGACAGAAGCTATCCTGCTGCCAATTACAAACTGGTGGTATTTTCTGCTTTTTAAATTTCTTTATAACTAATTAGATAGGTTAATTGGAATAATCTTGAAATAACAAGCATTAAAATGACATCTGCCTTCCCATACCAGAGAATGAGGCTAAGCTATCTGTGAGAAAGAGGATCAGATTGTTTACTCTGCTGATCATTTAACGGTAAGTGATGTGTTGACGCAGCATTTAGCAGTTCCTGAGGATGTGAAGCCCAGAGGATGTTTAAACTGTCGCGCTTCACATGGTATCAAATCCAAGATGCTCCGTTCTGTTGGACGTGATTGATCTGGAGGCCTCTTATGTTTGCAATGCAGAGGCCAGCAGCTGAACAGTTGTTTAATTTACTTCTTTGAAATATGTGCCTAAGTCACTGCGAATGAGATGGAACTCCTCGGGGATCGGAATTCTAAGGCACAGTTATCATGACATTGATAAGATATTTCAAAATGCGTGTTCATAGAATCATAGAAACTTACAGAAGGAGGCCAGTCTACCCATCATGCCGATGCTAGCCCTTTGAATGAACAGTTGTCCATAGTTGTTATCTGGATCCAGTAAAAGATTTACATTTGCACAGGAAGTTAACTAGTATGCTGCTATTTCATTTTTTGAATCTGTATAATTTCACGTCTTGCAAAATATTCAAATTAGCAGCTTTGTCCTAATTTATATATATATATTTTTATTCATTCTTGGGATGTGGCCGACACTTGCCAAGGACAGCATTGCCCATCCATAGTCGTCTTTGAAAAGGTGGTGGTGAACCGCCTTCTTTAACTGCTGCAGTCCATGTCATGTATGGACACCCACAATGCTGTACAGAAGCGAGTTCCAGGAGTTTGGCCCTTTGATAACAAATAAATGGTGATATATGTCTGTCCTTTTATGTCTTCTCTCCTGCATTCAATATACAGTCCACTCACTGTGCATCTCCTGTTCGAGGTTTTACAGGTACTTTGAAGTGAAAGACTCCAATTTTACACAAGGCATCCTTAATTGTCCTTTTCTGGTGTATAAAGTGCCAGCTGTGGCTCTGTGGTAGCATTCTCACTTCCAGTGCCATGTTGACTCTGTCTCCAGTGCCATGTTCACTCTGTCACTGATGCCGTGTTCACTCTGTCTCCGGTGCCGTGTTCACTCTGTCTCCGGTGCCGTGTGCACTCAGTCTCCGGTGCCGTGTTCACTCTGTCTCCGGTGCCGTGTGCACTCAGTCTCCGGTGCCGTGTTCACTCTGTCTCCGGTGACGTGTGCACTCTGTCTCCGGTACCGTGTTCACTCTGTCTCCGGTGCCGTGTGCACTCAGTCTCCAGTGCCGTGTTCACTCTGTCTCCGGTGCCGTGTGCACTCTGTCTCCGGTACCGTGTTCACTCTGTCTCCGGTGCCGTGTGCACTCTGTCTCCGGTGCCGTGTTCACTCTGTCTCCGGTGCCGTGTTCACTCTGTCTCCGGTGCCGTGTTGACTCTGTCACAGGTGCCGTGTTAACTCTGTCTCCGGTGCCGTGTTCACTCCGTCTCCGGTGCCGTGTTCACTCTGTCACAGGTGCCGTGTTCACTCTGTCACAGGTGCCGTGTTAACTCTGTCTCCGGTGCCGTGTTCACTCCGTCACAGGTGCCGTGTTCACTCCGTCACAGGTGCCGTGTTCACTCTGTCTGCGGTGCCGTGTTCACTCCGTCTCCGGTGCCGTGTTGACTCTGTCACAGGTGCCGTGTTCACTCCGTCTCCGGTGCCGTGTTCACTCTGTCACAGGTGCCGTGTTAACTCTGTCTCCGGTGCCGTGTTCGCTCCGTCTCCGGTGCCGTGTTCACTCCGTCTCCGGTGCCGTGTTCACTCTGTCACAGGTGCCGTGTTCACTCTGTCTCCGGCGCCGTGTTCACTCCGTCACAGGTGCCGTGTTCACTCTGTCTGCGGTGCCGTGTTCACTCCGTCTCCAGTGCCGTGTTGACTCTGTCACAGGTGCCGTGTTAACTCTGTCTCCGGTGCCGTGTTCACTCCGTCACAGGTGCCGTGTTCACTCTGTCTGCGGTGCCGTGTTCACTCCGTCTCCGGTGCCGTGTTGACTCTGTCACAGGTGCCGTGTTCACTCCGTCTCCAGTGCCGTGTTCACTCTGTCACAGGTGCCGTGTTAACTCTATCTCCGGTGCCGTGTTCACTCCGTCACAGGTGCCGTGTTCACTCTGTCTGCGGTGCCGTGTTCACTCCGTCTCCGGTGCCGTGTTGACTCTGTCACAGGTGCCGTGTTCACTCTGTCTCCGGTGCCGTGTTCACTCCGTCTCCAGTGCCGTGTTGACTCTGTCACAGGTGCCGTGTGCACTCTGTCTCCGGTGCCGTGTTCACTCTGTCTCCGGTGCCGTGTTCACTCCGTCTCCAGTGCCGTGTTGACTCTGTCACAGGTGCCGTGTGCACTCTGTCTCCGGTGCCGTGTTCACTCTGTCTCCGGTGACGTGTTCCATCCGTCTCCGGTGCCGTTTTGACTCTGTCACAGGTGCCGTGTTCACTCTGTCTCCCGTGCTGTGTGCACTCTGTCTCCGGTGCCGTGTTCACTCTGTCTCCGGTGCCGTGTTCAATCCGTCTCCGGTGCCGTTTTGACTCTGTCTCCGGTGCCGTGTTCACTCTGTCTGCGGTGCCGTGTTCACTCTGTCATCGGTGCCGTGTTCACTCCGTCTCCAGTGCCGTGTTCAATCTGTCTCCGGTGCCGTGTGCACTCTGTCTCCGGTGCCGTGTTCACTCTGTCTCCGGTGCCGTGTTGACTCTGTCACAGGTGCCGTGTTCACTCTGTCACAGGTGCCGTGTTCACTCTGTCCCCAGTGCCGTGTTCACTCTGTCTCCCGTGCCGTGTTCACTCTGTTTCCGATGCCGTGTTCACTCTGTCTCGGGTGCCGTGTGCACTCCGTCTCCGGTGCGGTGTTCAGTCTGTCTCGGGTGCCGTGTTCAGTCTGTCTCGGGTGCCGTGTTCACTCTGTCTCGGGTGCCGTGTTCACTCAGTCTCGGGTGCCGTGTTCACTCTGTCTCCGGTGCCTTGTTCACTCGGTCTCCGGTGCCGTGTTCACTCTGTCTCCGTTGCCGTGTTCACTCTGTCTCGGGTGCCGTGTTGACTCTGTCTCCGGTGCCGTGTTCACTCTGTCTCCGGTGCCGTGTTCACTCTGTCACCGGTGCCGTGTTCACTCTGTCTCGGGTGCCGTGTGCACTCCGTCTCCGGTGCGGTGTTCAGTCTGTCTCGGGTGCCGTGTTCAGTCTGTCTCGGGTGCCGTGTTCACTCTGTCTCCCGTGCCGTGTTCACTCTGTCTCCGGTGCCGTGTTCACTCTGTCACCGGTGCCGTGTTCACTCTGTCTCGGGTGCCGTGTTCACTCTGTCTCGGGTGCCGTGTTCACTCTGTCTCCCGTGCCGTGTTCACTCTGTCTCCGGTGCCGTGTTCACTCTGTCACCGGTGCCGTGTTCACTCTGTCTCGGGTGCCGTGTGCACTCCGTCTCCGGTGCGGTGTTCAGTCTGTCTCGGGTGCCGTGTTCAGTCTGTCTCGGGTGCCGTGTTCACTCTGTCTCGGGTGCCGTGTTCACTCTGTCTCCCGTGCCGTGTTCACTCTGTCTCCGGTGCCGTGTTCACTCTGTCACCGGTGCCGTGTTCACTCTGTCTCGGGTGCCGTGTGCACTCCGTCTCCGGTGCGGTGTTCAGTCTGTCTCGGGTGCCGTGTTCAGTCTGTCTCGGGTGCCGTGTTCACTCTGTCTCCGGTGCCTTGTTCACTCGGTCTCCGGTGCCGTGTTCACTCTGTCACCGGTGTCGTGTTCACTCTGTCACCGGTGTCGTGTTCACTCTGTCTCCGGTGCCGTGTTCACTCTGTCTCCGGTGCCGTGTTCACTCTGTCACCGGTGCCGTGTTCACTCTGTCTCCGGAGCGGTGTTCACTCTATCTGAGGTGCCGTGTTCACTCTGTCTCCGGTGCCGTGTTCACTCTGACTGAGATGCTGTGTTCACTCTGTCACCGGTGCCGTGTTCACACTGTCTCCGGTGCCGTGTTCACTCTGTCTCCATTGCCGTGTGCACTCTGTCACCGGTGCCGTGTTCACTCTGTCTCGGCTGCCGTGTTCACTCTGTCATCGGTGCCGTGTTCAGTCTGTCTCCGGTGCCATTTTCACTCCGCCTCCGGTGCCGTGTTCACTCCGTCTCCGGTGCCTTGTTCACTCTGTCTCCGGTGCCGTGTTCAGTCTGTCTCCGGTGCCGTGTTCACTCTGTCTCTGGTGCCGTGTTCACTCTATCTCCGGTGCCGTATTCACTCTGTCTCCGGTGCCGTATTCACTCTGCCTCCGGTGCCGTATTCACTCTGTCTCCGGTGCCGTGTTCACTCTGTCTCTGGTGCCGTGCTAACTCTGTCTCCGGTGCCGTATTCACTCTGTCTCCGGTGCCGTGTTCACTCTGTCTCCGGTGCCGTGTTCACTCTGTCTCTGGTGCCGTGTTCACTCTGTCTCCGGTGCCGTGTTCACTCTGTCACCGGTGCCGTGTTCACTCTGTCTCCGATGCCGTGTTCACTCTGTCTGAGGTGCCATGTTCACTCTGTCTCCGGTGCCGTGTTCACTCTTTCTCCGGTGCCGTGTTAACTCTGTCTCGGGTGCCGTGTTCACTCTGTCTCCGGTGCCGTGCTCACTCTGTCTCGGCTGCCGTGTTCACTCTGTCTCGGGTGCCGTGTTCACTCTGTCTCCGGTGCCGTGTTCACTCTGTCTCCGGTGCCGTGTTCACTCTGTCTCCGGTGCCGTGTTCACTCTGTCTCTGGTGCCGTGTTCACACTGTCTCTGGTGCCGTGTTCACACTGTCTCCGGTGCCGTGTTCACTCTGTCTCCATTGCCGTGTGCACTCTGTCTCCGGTGCCGTGTTCACTCTGTCTCTGGTGCCGTGTTCACTCTGTCTCTGGTGCCGTGTTCACTCTGTCTGAGGTGCCATGTTCACTCTGTCTCCGGTGCCGTGTTCACTCTTTCTCTGGTGCCGTGTTAACTCTGTCTCGGGTGCCGTGTTCACTCTGTCTCCGGTGCCGTGCTCACTCTGTCTCGGCTGCCGTGTTCACTCTGTCTCGGGTGCCGTGTTCACTCTGTCTCCGGTGCCGTGTTCACTCTGTCACCGGTGCCGTGTTCACTCTGTCACCGGTGCTGTGTTCACTCTGTCTGAGGTGCCATGTTCACTCTGTCTCCGGTGCCGTGTTCACTCTTTCTCCGGTGCCGTGTTAACTCTGTCTCGGGTGCCGTATTCACTCTGTCTCCGGTGCCGTGTTCACTCTGTCACCGGTGCCGTGTTCACTCTGTCACCGGTGCTGTGTTCACTCTGTCTGAGGTGCCATGTTCACTCTGTCTCCGGTGCCTTGTTCACTCTTTCTCCGGTGCCGTGTTAACTCTGTCTCAGGTGCCGTATTCACTCTGTCTCCGATGCCGTGTTCACTCTGTCTGAGGTGCCATGTTCACTCTGTCTCCCGTGCCGTGTTCACTCTGTCTCCGGTGCCGTGTTCACTCTGTCACCGGTGCCGTGTTCACTCTGTCTCGGGTGCCGTGTGCACTCCGTCTCCGGTGCGGTGTTCACTCTGTCTCTGGTGCCGTGTTCACTTTGTCTCTGGTGCCGTGTTCACTCTGTCTGAGGTGCCGTGTTCACTCTGTCTCCGGTGCCGTGTTCACTCTTTCTCCGGTGCCGTGTTAACTCTGTCTCGGGTGCCGTGTTCAGTCTGTCTCGGGTGCCGTGTTCAGTCTGTCTCGGGTGCCGTGTTCACTCTGTCTCGGGTGCCGTGTTCACTCTGTCTCCCGTGCCGTGTTCACTCTGTCTCCGGTGCCGTGTTCACTCTGTCACCGGTGCCGTGTTCACTCTGTCTCGGGTGCCGTGTGCACTCCGTCTCCGGTGCGGTGTTCAGTCTGTCTCGGGTGCCGTGTTCAGTCTGTCTCGGGTGCCGTGTTCACTCTGTCTCGGGTGCCGTGTTCACTCTGTCTCGGGTGCCGTGTTCACTCTGTCTCCGGTGCCTTGTTCACTCGGTCTCCGGTGCCGTGTTCACTCTGTCACCGGTGTCGTGTTCACTCTGTCACCGGTGTCGTGTTCACTCTGTCTCCGGTGCCGTGTTCACTCTGTCTCCGGTGCCGTGTTCACACTGTCTCCGGTGCCGTGTTCACTCTGTCTCCATTGCCGTGTGCACTCTGTCACCGGTGCCGTGTTCACTCTGTCTCGGCTGCCGTGTTCACTCTGTCATCGGTGCCGTGTTCAGTCTGTCTCCGGTGCCATTTTCACTCCGCCTCCGGTGCCGTGTTCACTCCGTCTCCGGTGCCTTGTTCACTCTGTCTCCGGTGCCGTGTTCAGTCTGTCTCCGGTGCCGTGTTCACTCTGTCTCTGGTGCCGTGTTCACTCTATCTCTGGTGCCGTGTTCACTCTATCTCCGGTGCCGTATTCACTCTGTCTCCGGTGCCGTATTCACTCTGCCTCCGGTGCCGTATTCACTCTGTCTCCGGTGCCGTGTTCACTCTGTCTCTGGTGCCGTGCTAACTCTGTCTCCGGTGCCGTATTCACTCTGTCTCCGGTGCCGTGTTCACTCTGTCTCCGGTGCCGTGTTCACTCTGTCTCTGGTGCCGTGTTCACTCTGTCTCCGGTGCCGTGTTCACTCTGTCACCGGTGCCGTGTTCACTCTGTCTCCGATGCCGTGTTCACTCTGTCTGAGGTGCCATGTTCACTCTGTCTCCGGTGCCGTGTTCACTCTTTCTCCGGTGCCGTGTTAACTCTGTCTCGGGTGCCGTGTTCACTCTGTCTCCGGTGCCGTGCTCACTCTGTCTCGGCTGCCGTGTTCACTCTGTCTCGGGTGCCGTGTTCACTCTGTCTCGGGTGCCGTGTTCACTCTGTCTCCGGTGCCGTGTTCACTCTGTCTCCGGTGCCGTGTTCACTCTGTCTCTGGTGCCGTGTTCACTCAGTCTCTGGTGCCGTGTTCACACTGTCTCTGGTGCCGTGTTCACACTGTCTCCGGTGCCGTGTTCACTCTGTCTCCATTGCCGTGTGCACTCTGTCTCCGGTGCCGTGTTCACTCTGTCTCTGGTGCCGTGTTCACTCTGTCTCTGGTGCCGTGTTCACTCTGTCTGAGGTGCCATGTTCACTCTGTCTCCGGTGCCGTGTTCACTCTTTCTCCGGTGCCGTGTTAACTCTGTCTCGGGTGCCGTGTTCACTCTGTCTCCGGTGCCGTGCTCACTCTTTCTCGGCTGCCGTGTTCACTCTGTCTCGGGTGCCGTGTTCACTCTGTCTCCGGTGCCGTGTTCACTCTGTCACCGGTGCCGTGTTCACTCTGTCACCGGTGCTGTGTTCACTCTGTCTGAGGTGCCATGTTCACTCTGTCTCCGGTGCCGTGTTCACTCTTTCTCCGGTGCCGTGTTAACTCTGTCTCGGGTGCCGTATTCACTCTGTCTCCGGTGCCGTGTTCACTCTGTCACCGGTGCCGTGTTCACTCTGTCACCGGTGCTGTGTTCACTCTGTCTGAGGTGCCATGTTCACTCTGTCTCCGGTGCCTTGTTCACTCTTTCTCCGGTGCCGTGTTAACTCTGTCTCGGGTGCCGTATTCACTCTGTCTCCGATGCCGTGTTCACTCTGTCTGAGGTGCCATGTTCACTCTGTCTCCCGTGCCGTGTTCACTCTGTCTCCGGTGCCGTGTTCACTCTGTCACCGGTGCCGTGTTCACTCTGTCTCGGGTGCCGTGTGCACTCCGTCTCCGGTGCGGTGTTCACTCTGTCTCTGGTGCCGTGTTCACTCTGTCTCTGGTGCCGTGTTCACTCTGTCTGAGGTGCCATGTTCACTCTGTCTCCGGTGCCGTGTTCACTCTTTCTCCGGTGCCGTGTTAACTCTGTCTCGGGTGCCGTGTTCAGTCTGTCTCGGGTGCCGTGTTCAGTCTGTCTCGGGTGCCGTGTTCACTCTGTCTCGGGTGCCGTGTTCACTCTGTCTCCCGTGCCGTGTTCACTCTGTCTCCGGTGCCGTGTTCACTCTGTCACCGGTGCCGTGTTCACTCTGTCTCGGGTGCCGTGTGCACTCCGTCTCCGGTGCGGTGTTCAGTCTGTCTCGGGTGCCGTGTTCAGTCTGTCTCGGGTGCCGTGTTCACTCTGTCTCGGGTGCCGTGTTCACTCTGTCTCGGGTGCCGTGTTCACTCTGTCTCCGGTGCCTTGTTCACTCGGTCTCCGGTGTCGTGTTCACTCTGTCACCGGTGTCGTGTTCACTCTGTCTCCGGTGCCGTGTTCACTCTGTCTCCGGTGCCGTGTTCACTCTGTCTCCGGTGCCGTGTTCACTCTGACTGAGATGCTGTGTTCACTCTGTCACCGGTGCCGTGTTCACACTGTCTCCGGTGCCGTGTTCACTCTGTCTCCATTGCCGTGTGCACTCTGTCACCGGTGCCGTGTTCACTCTGTCTCGGCTGCCGTGTTCACTCTGTCATCGGTGCCGTGTTCAGTCTGTCTCCGGTGCCATTTTCACTCCGCCTCCGGTGCCGTGTTCACTCTGTCTCCGGTGCCTTGTTCACTCTGTCTCCGGTGCCGTGTTCAGTCTGTCTCCGGTGCCGTGTTCACTCTGTCTCTGGTGCCGTGTTCACTCTATCTCCGGTGCCGTATTCACTCTGTCTCCGGTGCCGTATTCACTCTGCCTCCGGTGCCGTATTCACTCTGTCTCCGGTGCCGTGTTCACTCTGTCTCTGGTGCCGTGCTAACTCTGTCTCCGGTGCCGTATTCACTCTGTCTCCGGTGCCGTGTTCACTCTGTCTCCGGTGCCGTGTTCACTCTGTCTCTGGTGCCGTGTTCACTCTGTCTCCGGTGCCGTGTTCACTCTGTCACCGGTGCCGTGTTCACTCTGTCTCCGATGCCGTGTTCACTCTGTCTGAGGTGCCATGTTCACTCTGTCTGAGGTGCCATGTTCACTCTTTCTCCGGTGCCGTGTTCACTCTGTCTCGGGTGCCGTGTTCACTCTGTCTCCTGTGCCGTGTTCACTCTGTCTCCGGTGCCGTGCTCACTCTGTCTCGGCTGCCGTGTTCACTCTGTCTCCGGTGCCGTGTTCACTCTGTCTCCGGTGCCGTGTTCACTCTGTCTCGGGTGCCGTGTTCACTCTGTCCCCGGTGCCGTGTTCACTCTGTCTCTGGTGCCGTGCTAACTCTGTCTCCGGTGCCGTATTCACTCTGTCTCCGGTGCCGTATTCACTCTGCCTCCGGTGCCGTATTCACTCTGTCTCCGGTGCCGTGTTCACTCTGTCTCTGGTGCCGTGCTAACTCTGTCTCCGGTGCCGTATTCACTCTGTCTCCGGTGCCGTGTTCACTCTGTCTCCGGTGCCGTGTTCACTCTGTCTCTGGTGCCGTGTTCACTCTGTCTCCGGTGCCGTGTTCACTCTGTCACCGGTGCCGTGTTCACTCTGTCTCCGATGCCGTGTTCACTCTGTCTGAGGTGCCATGTTCACTCTGTCTCCGGTGCCGTGTTCACTCTTTCTCCGGTGCCGTGTTAACTCTGTCTCCGGTGCCGTGTTCACTCTGTCTCCGGTGCCGTGCTCACTCTGTCTCGGCTGCCGTGTTCACTCTGTCTCGGGTGCCGTGTTCACTCTGTCTCCGGTGCCGTGTTCACTCTGTCTCCGGTGCCGTGTTCACTCTGTCTCTGGTGCCGTGTTCACTCTGTCTCTGGTGCCGTGTTCACACTGTCTCTGGTGCCGTGTTCACACTGTCTCCGGTGCCGTGTTCACTCTGTCTCCATTGCCGTGTGCACTCTGTCTCCGGTGCCGTGTTCACTCTGTCTCTGGTGCCGTGTTCACTCTGTCTCTGGTGCCGTGTTCACTCTGTCTGAGGTGCCATGTTCACTCTGTCTCCGGTGCCGTGTTCACTCTTTCTCCGGTGCCGTGTTAACTCTGTCTCGGGTGCCGTGTTCACTCTGTCTCCGGTGCCGTGCTCACTCTGTCTCGGCTGCCGTGTTCACTCTGTCTCGGGTGCCGTGTTCACTCTGTCTCCGGTGCCGTGTTCACTCTGTCACCGGTGCCGTGTTCACTCTGTCACCGGTGCTGTGTTCACTCTGTCTGAGGTGCCATGTTCACTCTGTCTCCGGTGCCGTGTTCACTCTTTCTCCGGTGCCGTGTTAACTCTGTCTCGGGTGCCGTATTCACTCTGTCTCCGGTGCCGTGTTCACTCTGTCACCGGTGCCGTGTTCACTCTGTCACCGGTGCTGTGTTCACTCTGTCTGAGGTGCCATGTTCACTCTGTCTCCGGTGCCTTGTTCACTCTTTCTCCGGTGCCGTGTTAACTCTGTCTCGGGTGCCGTATTCACTCTGTCTCCGATGCCGTGTTCACTCTGTCTGAGGTGCCATGTTCACTCTGTCTCCCGTGCCGTGTTCACTCTGTCTCCGGTGCCGTGTTCACTCTGTCACCGGTGCCGTGTTCACTCTGTCTCGGGTGCCGTGTGCACTCCGTCTCCGGTGCGGTGTTCACTCTGTCTCTGGTGCCGTGTTCACTCTGTCTCTGGTGCCGTGTTCACTCTGTCTGAGGTGCCATGTTCACTCTGTCTCCGGTGCCGTGTTCACTCTTTCTCCGGTGCCGTGTTAACTCTGTCTCGGGTGCCGTGTTCAGTCTGTCTCGGGTGCCGTGTTCAGTCTGTCTCGGGTGCCGTGTTCACTCTGTCTCGGGTGCCGTGTTCACTCTGTCTCCGGTGCCTTGTTCACTCGGTCTCCGGTGTCGTGTTCACTCTGTCACCGGTGTCGTGTTCACTCTGTCTCCGGTGCCGTGTTCACTCTGTCTCCGGTGCCGTGTTCACTCTGTCTCCGGTGCCGTGTTCACTCTGACTGAGATGCTGTGTTCACTCTGTCACCGGTGCCGTGTTCACACTGTCTCCGGTGCCGTGTTCACTCTGTCTCCATTGCCGTGTGCACTCTGTCACCGGTGCCGTGTTCACTCTGTCTCGGCTGCCGTGTTCACTCTGTCATCGGTGCCGTGTTCAGTCTGTCTCCGGTGCCATTTTCACTCCGCCTCCGGTGCCGTGTTCACTCTGTCTCCGGTGCCTTGTTCACTCTGTCTCCGGTGCCGTGTTCAGTCTGTCTCCGGTGCCGTGTTCACTCTGTCTCTGGTGCCGTGTTCACTCTATCTCCGGTGCCGTATTCACTCTGCCTCCGGTGCCGTATTCACTCTGTCTCCGATGCCGTGTTCACTCTGTCTCTGGTGCCGTGCTAACTCTGTCTCCGGTGCCGTATTCACTCTGTCTCCGGTGCCGTGTTCACTCTGTCTCCGGTGCCGTGTTCACTCTGTCTCTGGTGCCGTGCTAACTCTGTCTCCGGTGCCGTATTCACTCTGTCTCCGGTGCCGTGTTCACTCTGTCTCCGGTGCCGTGTTCACTCTGTCTCTGGTGCCGTGTTCACTCTGTCTCCGGTGCCGTGTTCACTCTGTCACCGGTGCCGTGTTCACTCTGTCTCCGATGCTGTGTTCACTCTGTCTGAGGTGCCATGTTCACTCTGTCTCCGGTGCCGTGTTCACTCTTTCTCCGGTGCCGTGTTCACTTTGTCTCGGGTGCCGTGTTCACCCTGTCTCCGGTGCCGTGCTCACTCTGTCTCGGCTGCCGTGTTCACTCTGTCTCCGGTGCCGTGTTCACTCTGTCTCCGGTGCCGTGTTCACTCTGTCTCGGGTGCCGTGTTCACTCTGTCCCCGGTGCCGTGTTCAGTCTGTCTCCGGTGCCGTGTTCACTCTGTCTCCGGTGCCGTGTTCACTCTGTCTCCGGTGCCGTATTCACTCTGTCTCCGGTGCCGTGTTCACTCTGTCACCGGTGCCGTGTTCACTCAGTCTCCGGAGCGGTGTTCACTCTATCTGAGGTGCCGTGTTCACTCTGTCTCCGGTGCCGTGTTCACTCTGACTGAGGTGCTGTGTTCACTCTGTCACCGGTGCCGTGTTCACACTGTCTCCGGTGCCGTGTTCACTCTGTCTCCATTGCCGTGTGCACTCTGTCACCGGTGCCGTGTTCACTCTGTCTCGGCTGCCGTGTTCACTCTGTCATCGGTGCCGTGTTCAGTCTGTCTCCGGTGACATTTTCACTCCGCCTCCGGTGCCGTGTTCACTCTGTCTCCGGTGCCTTGTTCACTCTGTCTCCGGTGCCGTGTTCAGTCTGTCTCCGGTGCCGTGTTCACTCTGTCTCTGGTGCCGTGTTCACTCTATCTCCGGTGCCGTATTCACTCTGTCTCCGGTGCCGTATTCACTCTGCCTCCGGTGCCGTATTCACTCTGTCTCCGGTGCCGTGTTCACTCTGTCTCCGGTGCCGTGCTAACTCTGTCTCCGGTGCCGTATTCACTCTGTCTCCGGTGCCGTGTTCACTCTGTCTCCGGTGCCGTGTTCACTCTGTCTCCGGTGCCGTGTTCACTCTGTCACCGGTGCCGTGTTCACTCTGTCTCCGATGCCGTGTTCACTCTGTCTGAGGTGCCGTGTTCACTCTGTCTCCGGTGCCGTGTTCACTCTTTCTCTGGTGCCGTGTTAACTCTGTCTCGGGTGCCGTGTTCACTCTGTCATCGGTGCCGTGTTCAGTCTGTCTCCGGTGACATTTTCACTCCGCCTCCGGTGCCGTGTTCACTCTGTCTCCGGTGCCTTGTTCACTCTGTCTCCGGTGCCGTGTTCAGTCTGTCTCCGGTGCCGTGTTCACTCTGTCTCTGGTGCCGTGTTCACTCTATCTCCGGTGCCGTATTCACTCTGTCTCCGGTGCCGTATTCACTCTGCCTCCGGTGCCGTATTCACTCTGTCTCCGGTGCCGTGTTCACTCTGTCTCCGGTGCCGTGCTAACTCTGTCTCCGGTGCCGTATTCACTCTGTCTCCGGTGCCGTGTTCACTCTGTCTCCGGTGCCGTGTTCACTCTGTCTCCGGTGCCGTGTTCACTCTGTCACCGGTGCCGTGTTCACTCTGTCTCCGATGCCGTGTTCACTCTGTCTGAGGTGCCGTGTTCACTCTGTCTCCGGTGCCGTGTTCACTCTTTCTCTGGTGCCGTGTTAACTCTGTCTCGGGTGCCGTGTTCACTCTGTCTCCGGTGCCGTGCTCACTCTGTCTCGGCTGCCGTGTTCACTCTGTCTCGGGTGCCGTGTTCACTCTGTCTCGGGTGCCGTGTTCACTCTGTCTCGGGTGCCGTGTTCACTCTGTCTCCGGTGCCGTGTTCACTCTGTCACCGGTGCCGTGTTCACTCTGTCTCCGATGCCGTGTTCACTCTGTCTGAGGTGCCATGTTCACTCTGTCTCCGGTGCCGTGTTCACTCTGTCTCCGGTGCCGTGTTCACTCTTTCTCCGGTGCCGTGTTAACTCTGTCTCGGGTGCCGTGTTCACTCTGTCTCCGGTGCCGTGCTCACTCTGTCTCGGCTGCCGTGTTCACTCTGTCTCGGGTGCCGTGTTCACTCTGTCTCCGGTGCCGTGTTCACTCTGTCACCGGTGCCGTGTTCACTCTGTCTCCGATGCCGTGTTCACTCTGTCTGAGGTGCCATGTTCACTCTTTCTCCGGTGCCGTGTTAACTCTGTCTCGGGTGCCGTGTTCACTCTGTCTCCGGTGCCGTGCTCACTCTGTCTCGGCTGCCGTGTTCACTCTGTCTCGGGTGCCGTGTTCACTCTGTCTCGGGTGCCGTGTTCACTCTGTCCCCGGTGCCGTGTTCAGTCTGTCTCCGGTGCCGTGTTCACTCTGTCTCCGGTGCCGTGTTCACTCTGTCTCCGGTGCCTTGTTCACTCTGTCTGAGGTGCCGTGTTCACTCTGACTCCAGTGCCGTGTTCACTCTGACTCCAGTGCCGTGTTCACTCTGTCTCCGGTGCCGTGTTCACTCTATCTCCGGTGCCGTATTCACTCTGTCTCCGGTGCCGTATTCACTCTGCCTCCGGTGCCGTATTCACTCTGTCTCCGGTGCCGTGTTCACTCTGTCTCTGGTGCCGTGCTAACTCTGTCTCCGGTGCCGTATTCACTCTGTCTCCGGTGCCGTGTTCACTCTGTCTCCGGTGCCGTGTTCACTCTGTCTCCGGTGCCGTGTTCACTCTGTCACCGGTGCCGTGTTCACTCTGTCTCCGATGCCGTGTTCACTCTGTCTGAGGTGCCATGTTCACTCTGTCTCCGGTGCCGTGTTCACTCTTTCTCCGGTGCCGTGTTAACTCTGTCTCCGGTGCCGTCTTCTCTCTGTCTCCGGTGTCGTGTGCACTCTGTCTGAGGTGCCGTGTTCACTCTGTCTCCTGTGCCGTGTTCACTCTGTCTCCTGTGCCGTGTTCACTCTGTCTCTGTTGCCGTGTTCACTCTGTCTCCTGTGCCGTGTTCACTCTGTCTGAGGTGCCGCGTTCACTCTGTCTCCTGTGCCGTGTTCACTCTGTCTGAGGTGCCGTGTTCACTCTGTCTCCTGTGCCGTGTTCACTCTGTCTGAGGTGCCGTGTTCACTTTGTCACCGGTGCCGTGTTGACTCTGTATCCGGTGCCGTGTTCACTCTGTCTGAGGTGCCGTGTTCACTTTGTCTCCGGTGCCGTGTTGACTCTGTAGCCGGTGCCATGTTCGTTCACTCTATCTGTGTTGCCGTGTTCACTCTGTCTCCGGTGCCGTGTTCACTCTGTCCCCGGTGCCGCGTTCACTCTGTCTCAGGTGCCGTGTTCCCTCTGTCTCCGGTGCCGTTTTCCCTCTGTCTGAGGTGCCGTGTTCACTCTGTCTCCGGTGCCGTGCTCACTCTGTCTGAGGTGCCGTGTTCACTCTGTCTCCGGTGCCGTGTTCACTCTGTCTCCGGTGCCGTGTTCACTCTGTCTGAGGTGCCGTGTTCACTCTGTCTCCTGTGCCGTGTTCACTGTGTCTCTGGTGCCGTGTTCACTCTGTCTGAGGTGCCGTGTTCACTCTGTCTCCTGTGCCGTATTCACTCTGTCTGATGTGCCGTGTTCACTCTGTCTGAGGTGCCTTGTTCACTCTGTCTCCTGTGCTGTGTTCACACTGTCTGAGGTGCCGTGTGCACTCTGTCTGAGGTGCCGTGTTCACTCTGTCTGAGGTGCCGTGTTCACTCTGTCTCCTGTGCCGTGTTCACTCTGTCTCCTGTGCCGTGTTCACTCTGTCTCCTGTGCCGTGTTCACTCTGTCTCTGGTGCCGTGTTCACTCTGTCTCCTGTGCCGTGTTCACTCTGTCTGATGTTCCGTGTTCACTCTGTCTGATGTGCCGTGTTCACTCTGTCTGAGGTGCCGTGTTCACTCTTTCTCCTGTGCCGTGTTCACTCTGTCTGAGGTGCCGTGTTCACTCTGTCTGAGGTGCCGTGTTCATTTTTTCTCCTGTGCCGTGTTCACTCTGTCTGAGGTGCCGTGTTCACTCTGTCTGATGTTCCGTGTTCACTCTGTCTCCTGTGCTGTGTTCACACTGTCTGAGGTGCCGTGTGCACTCTGTCTGAGGTGCCGTGTTCACTCTGTCTGAGGTGCCGTGTTCACTCTGTCTCCTGTGCCGTGTTCACTCTGTCTCCTGTGCCGTGTTCACTCTGTCTCCTGTGCCGTGTTCACTCTGTCTCTGGTGCCGTGTTCACTCTGTCTCCTGTGCCGTGTTCACTCTGTCTGATGTTCCGTGTTCACTCTGTCTGATGTGCCGTGTTCACTCTGTCTGAGGTGCCGTGTTCACTCTTTCTCCTGTGCCGTGTTCACTCTGTCTGAGGTGCCGTGTTCACTCTGTCTGAGGTGCCGTGTTCATTTTTTCTCCTGTGCCGTGTTCACTCTGTCTGAGGTGCCGTGTTCACTCTGTCTGATGTTCCGTGTTCACTCTGTCTGATGTGCCGTGTTCACTCTGTCTGAGGTGCCGTGTTCACTCTTTCTCCTGTGCCGTGTTCACTCTGTCTGAGGTGCCGTGTTCATTCTGTCTGAGGTGCCGTGTTCACTCTGTCTCCGGTGCCCTGCTGACTTTGTCTGCCATGCTATGCCGACTCTGTGTTCAGCTCAGGGACATTTTGAACATTTTGGCTGGGTTGAAGGTGATTATATGACCCTCCCATTCCTATCCAGTGGATTAACCCTCATTCAATGAGGAGTCTAGGAGAGCATGCCAGGACGAGCAGCAGGCATACCTAAAAATGAGGTGCCAACCTGGTGAAGCTACAGTGTTGGGGCTGATCAAAACCTTCAGTCTATGACACACACAGCACTATTTTTATTTTCAGCTAATTAGGTGATGTTAGGCAGGTTATATCACTTGACAGGTGGGCTTTCTTCCATTGGAAATAATCTATACTAGAGTAGATCTCAAGCAACCACAAAGATCTTCCTTTATGCTAGGTATGACTGCAGCTCGTGGTGTATTTTCCCCTGATTCCCATTGACTTCAATTTCAGTCTCCTGGATGCCACAGTCAGTCAAATGCTGCCTTGATGTCAACAGCTGTTACTCTCACTCATCTCTGCAATTCAGCTCTTTTGTCCATGTTTGGACAAAGGCTGTAATGAGATCGGGAGTCGAGTGGTCCTGGGAGAACGCGAGCTGGCATCAGTGAGCAAGTTATTGGTAAGCAAGTGCGGCTTGATAGCACTGTTGACGGCTGCTTCCATTACTTTGCTGATGATTGAGAGTGGACTGCAGAACAGTAATTGGCTGGATTGGATTTGTCCTGCTTTTGGTCATCTGGTCAAACAGACAGAGTCAGCACGGCACAGCAGACAAAGCCAGCATTGCACTGGAGACAGAATCAGAGTCCAGCTTTTTGTGGAGAGGACATAACTGGGTAATTTTCCACATTGGCAGGTAGATGCCAGTGTTGTAGCTGTACTGGAACAGCTTGGTTCAGGGTGTGGCTAGTTCTGAAGCACAAGTCGTCTGTACTACAGCCAGGATGTTGTCAGGGCCCATAGCCTTTGCCGTATCCAGTGTCTTCAGCCGTTTCTTGATATCATGTCGAGTGAATCAGATTGGCTGAAGACTGGCATCTATAATGGTGAGGACCTCAGGAGGAGGCTGAGAGGGATCATCCACTCGGCACTTCTGGCTGAAGATGGATGCAAACGCTTCAGCCTTGTCTTTTTCACTGATGTGCTGGGCTCCCCCATCATTAAGGATGGGAATGTTCGGGGAGCCTCCTCCTCCTGTTAATTATGTAATTGTCCATCTCCATTCACAGCTGCATGTGGCAGGACTTCAGGTCTTTGATCTGATTCATTGATTTGGGGATTTACAGCCCGCTGCTTCCACTGTTTAGCATGCATGGAGTCCTGTGCTGCAGTTTCACCAGGTTGGCACCTCATTTTTAGGTATGCCTACTGCTGCTCCTGGCATGCTCTCCTACACTCCTCATTGAACCAGGGTTAATCCCCCCCCTGGATAGGAATGGTCGAGTGAGGGGTATGCCGGCCATGTGTTTACAGATTGTAGTTGAATACACTTCTGTTGTTGCTGCTGATGGCCCACAGCGCCTCATGGATTCCCAGATCTGTTCTGAATCTATTCCATTTAGAAGGATGGTAGAGCCATACTACACGATGGAGGACAGGATTGTTGTCTCCACAAAGACTGTGCTGTGGTCCTCTCAATACTGTCATGGATTCTGCATCTGCGACAGGTAAGTTGGTGAGGACAAGGTCGAGTGGGTGTTTCCATCATGCTGGCTCAACAGCTGCCGTAGGCGTAGTCTAGCAGCTATGTCATTCAGGTCATGGCCAGTTTGTTCAGTAGTGGTGTTGCAGATCCACTCTTGGTGATCACAACAACAACAACTTGCATTTATATAGCACCTTTAATGCGATAAAATGTCCAGTGGCGCTTTACAAGTGTAATCAAACAAAATATGTCACCAAGCCACATGAGGAGATATTAGGCCAGATGACCAAAAGCTTGGTTTAAGGAGCATCTTAAAGATGGAAAGTGAGGCAGAGATGCAGAGAGGTGTAGGGAGGGAATTCCAGAGCTTAGGGCCCAGGCAACTGAAGACATGGTTGCCATTGATGGAGTGATTAAAACTGGGAATGCTCAAGAGGCCAGAATTGGCAGAGAGCAGAGATCTCAGGGGCTGTGAGGCTGAAGGAGATTACAGAGATAAGGAAGGGTGAAGCCAGAGAGGGAATTGAAAACAGGGATGGTAATTTTAAAATTGAGGTATTGCTTAACTGCAGCCAATGTAAGTCAGCGAGGAGTGATGGGTTTATGGGGCTTGCTACAAGTTATGACATAGGCAGCAGAATTTTGGATGACCACAAGTTTATGGAGGATAGAATATGGGAGACCAGTCAGGAGTGCATTGGAATAGTCAAGTCTAGAAGTAACAAAGGCAGGAATGAGGGTTTCAGCAGCAGATGAGCTGACGAAAGGGCGGAGATGGTTGGTGTTACAGAGGTGGGAATAAGCAGTCCTAGTAATGATGTAAATACGAAGCTCATCTCAGAGTCAGATATGACACCAAGGTTACGAACTATCTGGTTCTGCCTCAGACGGTTCCCAGAGAGAGGGATGGAGTTGGTGGCTAGAGAACGGAGTTTGTAGTGGGAACTGAAAACAATAGTTTCAGTCTTCCCAATACTTGGTTGAAGGAAATTTCTGTTCATCCAGTATTGGATGTTGGACAAGCAGTCTGACAGTTTAGAGACACTGGAGGAGTTTTGAGAAGTGGTGGTGCGGTATAGCTGGGTGTCCTCAGTACGTGTGGAAACTGACAGTATTTTCAGATGATGTCACAGAGCAACATGCAGGCGAGAAATGGGAGGGGGCCAAGGAGAGATCCTTAGGGGACTCCAGAGGTAATGGTGCAGGAGCAGAAAGGGAAAGAGTTGCAGGTGATTCTTAAGCTGCTGACTGGATAGATAAGAATGGAACCAGGCAAGTACAGTCCCATCCAGCTGGATGATGCTGGAGAGGCTTTGGAGCTGAATTTTGTGGGCAACCATGTCTAAGGCTGCAGACAGGTCTAGAAGGATGAGGAGGGATAGTTTACCTTTGTCACAGTCACATAAATGTCATTTGTGACTTTGATAGCTATTTCGGTACTGTGCCGGTGGCAGAAACCTGATTGGAGGGAGTTCTGGGAATGATAGGCATGGATTTGGAAGGCGACAACATACTCAAGGATTTTGGACAGGAAAGGGAGATTGGAGATGGGGTAGAAGTTTACTAGAATGATAGGGTCAAGCATTGGCTTTTTGGGGAGAGGGGTGATAATGGAAGATTTGAAAGAGAAGGCAACAGTAGCTGAAGGGAGAGAACATCGGAACCTAGAAGGGATGTTGGGTGATCTTGCAGAGGTGCAGGGTGAAGAACATTGAATTAAGTCTGCCCAGGCAGTCATCAAAGCTCATGACCCAAAAGATGCCTTTAACTGAATGGACAATTTTACAGTCATAGAGTCGTAGAGTTATACAGGACAGAAACAGGCCCTTCGGCCCATTGTGTCTGTACTGGCCATCAAGCACCTAACTATTCTAATCCCATTTTCCAGCATTTGGCCCATAGTGCAGGATAACTTATTTTATCAGGGTAAATGGGTGGTCCTGTTGACACTTTGTGTGAGGTGACCCATTGAGCCCAAACCCTGGTGAGAACAAGATGGGGGACTGCTAGGTCCAAAGGCTAGTGCAGCAGATGCATATAGCTTTGTATGGATCAGACTGTGAATGTCATTATTAATGAATGCCTCACGTGTGCCTGTTATGATTCTGTGCCCAGAGTTAAATCACCCTCTGGCCATGTCATGTCCAGAAGGAAGGAATGACAGGCAAAAAAGAAGGACAGGCAAAAGGAATGACAGGCATTTGATAAGGTTCCCCACGGTAGGCTATTGCAGAAAATACGGAAGTATGGGGTTGAAGGTGATTTAGAGCTTTGGATCAGAAATTGGCTAGCTGAAAGAAGACAGAAGGGTTGATAGCAAATGTTCTTCCTGGAGTTTAGTTACTAGTGGTGTACCGCAAGGATCTGTTTTGGGGCCACTGCTGTCTGTCATTTTTATAAATGACCTGGATGAGGGTGTAGAAGGGTGGGTTAGTAAATTTGCGGATGACACGAAGGTCGGTGGAGTTGTGGATAGTGCCGAAGGATGTTGTAGGGTACAGAGGGACATAGATAGGCTGCAGAGCTGGGCTGAGAGATGGCAAATGGAGTTTAATGCGGAAAAGTGTGAGGTGATTCACTTTGGAAGGAGTAACAGGAATGCAGAGTACTGGGCTAATGGGAAGATTCTTGGTAGTGTAGATGAACAGAGAGATCTTGGTGTCCAGGTACATAAATCCCTGAAAGTTGCTACCCAGGTTAATAGGGCTGTTAAGAAGGCATATGGTGTGTTAGCTTTTATTAGTAGGGGGATCGAGTTTCGGAGCCACGAGGTCATGCTGCAGCTGTACAAAACTCTGGTGAGACCGCACCTGGAGTATTGCGTGCAGTTCTGGTCACCGCATTATAGGAAGGATGTGGAAGCTTTGGAAAGGGTGCAGAGGAGATTTACTGGGATGTTGCCTGGTATGGAGGGAAGGTCTTACGAGGAAAGGCTGAGGGACTTGAGGTTGTTTTTGTTGGAGAGAAGGAGGAGGAGAGGTGACTTAATAGAGACATATAAGATAATCAGAGGGTGAGATAGGGTGGATAGTGAGAGTCTTTTTCCTCGGATGGTGATGGCAAACACGAGGGGACATAGCTTTAAGTTGAGGGGTGATAGATATAGGACAGATGTTAGAGGTAGTTTCTTTACTCAGAGAGTAGTAGGGGCATGGAACGCCCTGCCTGCAACAGTAGTAGACTCGCCAACTTTAAGGGCATTTAAGTGGTCATTGGATAGACATATGGATGAAAATGGAATAGTGTAGGTCAGATGGTTTCACAGGTCGGCGCAACATCGAGGGCCGAAGGGCCTGTACTGCGCTGTAATGTTCTAATTCTAAAAAAAAAGGAAAAGGAGGTGGTGTTGCACTGATAATAAGGAATGGGATCAGTATATTAGTAAGGGAGGATCTCAGGTTGGAAGAACAAAATGTGGAATCTGTTTGGGTGGAGCTAAGAAACAGCAAGGGGCAGCAAACATTGGTAGGAGTTGTTTATAGGCCACCAAACAGTAGTGGTAGTGTGGGGCATGGTATTAATCAGGAGATTAGAGAAGCATGTAACATACTTAATACAGTAATCATGAGTGACTTCGATCTGCATATAGACTGGGTAAACCTAATGAGCACGAATGCTATGGTGGACGAGTTTCTGGAGTGTGTTAGGGATGGTTTTCTAGAGCAGTATGTTGAGGAACCGACTAACGAACAGGCTATTTTAGATCTAGTATTATGTAATGAGAAAGGGCTAATTAATACTCTTGTTGTAAAAGAACCTTTAGGGATGAGTGACCATAATATGATAGAATTTTACATTATGTTTGAAAGTGAGGTAGTTCAATCTGAAGCCAGGGTGTTAAATTTGAACAAAGGAAACTATGAAGGTATGAGGGGCAAATTGGCTAAGGTGGATTGGGAAAATACATTAAAAGGTTTCACAGTACATAGGCAATGGATAATCTTTATAGAAACATTACATAGTTTACAGCAACTATACATTCCTTCAAGGCACAAAAACTGCAAAAGTAAAGGCAGTCAATTGTGGATAACAAAAGAAGTTAAGGATTGTATAAGATTAAAAGAAAAGGCCTATAAAGTTGCCAGAAATAGTAGTAAATCTGAGGATTGGGAGGATTTTAGAATACAGCAAAGGAGGACAAAGAAACTGATAAAGAAAGGGAGAATAGAATATGAATGTAAACTAGCAAAAAATATAAAAACGGACTGTAAAAGCTTCTACAGGTACGTAAAAAGGAAACATTTCGCTAAGACAAATCTGGGTCCATTACAGGCAGAGACAGGAAAACTTATAATGGGGAATAGAGAAATGGCAGAGAAGCTAAATAAATGCTTTGTGTCTGTCTTCACTGAGGAAGATACAAGAAATCTCCCAGAATTAGACATCCAAGGGATTAGGGAGAATGAGGAATTGAAGGAAATTAGTATTTGTAAGAAGGTTGTATTGGAGAAATTAATGGGGCTGAAGGTTGATAAGTCCCCGGGATCTGATATTCTACATCCCAGAGTGTTGAAAGAGGTAGCTATGGAGATAGTGGATGCATTGGTGATCATGTTCCAAAATTCTATAGATTCTGGAGTGGTTCCTGCAGATTGGAAGGTCGCAAATGTCAGCCTACTATTTAAGAAGGGAGGGAGAGAGAAACAGGGAATTACAGACCTGTTAGCCTTACATCAGTCATTGGGAAAATGCTAGAATATATTTTAAAGGATGTGATAAATGGACACTTGGATAATAATGATCTGATTGGCCATAGTCAGCATGGATTTATGAATGGGAAATCATGTTTGATGAACCTTTTGGAGTTTTTGAGGATGTTACTGGCAGAATTGATAAAGGGGAGTTGGTGGACATGGCATACTTGGATTTTCAGAAGGCTTTTGATAAAGTCCCCCACAGGAGATTGGTTAGAAAAATTAAAGCACATGGGATAGGATGTAATATACTGCATGGATTAAGTATTGGTTAACAGGCAGAAAGCAGAGAGTAGGAATAAATGGGTCATTCTCGCGTTGGCAGGCTGTGACTAGTGAGGTACCACAGGGATCAGTGCTTGGGCCCAGCTGTTCGCAATATATATCAATGATTTGGATGAGCGGATCAAATGTAATATTTCCAAGTTCGCGGATGACACAAACATAGGCGGGAATGTGTGTTGTGAGGAAGATGCAAAGCGGCTTCAAGGGGATTTGGACAGACTTAGTGAGTGGGCAAGACCATGGCAGATGGGATATAATGTGGAAAAATGTGAAGTTATCTACTTCGGTAGGAGGAATAGATGTGCAGAGTATTTCTTAAATGGTAAGAGATTAGAAAGTGTAGATGTATAAAGGGACCTGGGTGTCCTTGTCAATAAGTCACTGAAAGCTAACATGCAGGTGCAGCAAACAATTATGAAGGATAATGGTGTGTTAGCCTTTATCACAAGAGGATTTGAGTACAGAAGTAGTGAAGTCTTGCTTCAATTGTATAGAACCTTGTTTAGACTGCACCTGGAGTACTGTGTGCAGTTTTGGTCCCCTTACCTTAGGAAGGATATTATTGCCATAGAGGGAGTGCAAGTAAGATTCACCAGACTTGTTCCCGGGATGGCGGGACTGTCCTATGAAGGAGATTGGGAAAACTGGGCATGTCTTCTCTAGAGTTTCAAAGAATCAGAGGTGATCTCATTGAAACCTTCAAAATACTTAAAGGGATAAACAGGGTAGATGCAGATAAGATGTTTTCCCTGGTCGGGGAGTCTAGAACCAGGGGACACAATTTCAAAATAAGGGGGAGGCCACTTAGGACAGAGATGAGGAGGAATTTCTTTACTCAGAGGGTTGTGAATCTTTGGAATTCTCTACCCCAGAGAAATTCAGTGGAAATTCAGTCATTGAGTATGTTTAAAGCAGAGATTGATAGATTTCTAAATACAAATGACATAAGAGGATATGGGGATAGTGTGGGAAAGAGGCATAGAAGTGGATGATCAGCCATGATCATATTGAATGACGGGATAGGCTCGATGGGCCGAATGACCTACTCCTGTTCCTATTTTCCTATGTTCCTACATTCCTATGTCTCAGTATCCATGGCCAGTGGAGAGATTTTCACATTGATTACATTGGTCAATTTCACAGGACTCAGGATGGTAACCAGTGCATCTTGGGTTGAATTGACTGTAGTAAATATCAGAAATGATACATTGGTTTGAGAGACAAATCACTAAATTTAACTGTGAAAGCTAACCGTTTCTTCAGTTTATTAAAGTCATTTGGAAAGATAACTGAAGAAAAAGGAAAAAGAAAAATAACTCTAATTTACTGTTTTTTATGTGGCCACCGCATGAACATAGATGACATAGCAAGAGATCCAGCAATTTTAAGGATTTAAGTACCTACTTACGGGTGGCAGTCATCAATGTCACAGCATGGTGCCGATTTGGACTAAAGACTTTGCCTTTCAAAGACTTGGATTTTCAGGGTGATTTGTTATCTTCTGAAGCAGAGTGCTTGCGAAAGGCAGATGTGGAAGTTACGACCAAACCAATACAAGTACTTCTGACTCTAACATAAAACCACCAGGCCTGGACATCACTCATTTCCGTAATTGGAATTGATAAACAGAAGTTTATCTGAGTTGCTAGTTCAAGCATGCAAGAAAAAAAAATCTACCTGAAGTTTAAGCAAATAATTACATTTTCATTTAAAGAAACTGGTGGTTCTGCTAATTGTTGTGTTTCAAGGAAGAAAGTTTGAATGGGAAATAATATTGAACTTTGAAAAAATCTGTCCATAGTTTGGGATCATTTTGAATTGATAAAATGTACTCAAGCACAATATATCAGGTTATTTGGGGAAATAAAAAGTCCCCTAAAATAAAGAATCAATAAACAAAAATGTGTTAATAACTGGGACCAAATGGGAACATTTAATCTAAGCTTTTCTATGTTTAATATTGTATGGACAGCAAAGTTTCTCTGGAGCTCATGAATAAGATAGAATGGTAATAATTGCAATTACTGTGTAAAGTGAATGAAAGGAAGTGATTGAGGATATAAGATAGAAATTGGAAAATTATGCCAACAAATGGGAATTTTTCAACAATCATTTTCTTCATAAAATTGGAATAATCACTGAAAGATATCAATCTAGTTTAACATACATTCTGGTGAAAGTTGGGAAAGTGTAGCTGAAAATAGTAAAGTAGCCTATTCCTGGAAATGTTCACGTCCTTGCCTATGAACTTTTTTAAAAGTGCATTTGATAGTCTGGCCACTATCTGGGACATCAGGACCACGCAGGGGAAGATAAGCAAAGATCTCGAGACACCCTCCAATCTTTTGATAAAGATCACCTGAAAGCCCACAAACAGCTTGTATTGGATGGTATGTGTAGCATGATATTGGGATTCCTATGTATTTGTGCAAATGTGATTTGTTACATATGATGCAACTAACAAGCAAAAATGCATAGTGAATCTGCACTGAAGAACGTGTCTCAGACATGCTCAGTTACTTGACAATAGTATGGTATGCAATGGATAATGTGCCTCAGGAGAGTGGGACAACCCTTTAAATCACCAAGTCATTGACACATACTCCATAGAGAAACCAACTTTGAAACAATTAGAATAGAGTTAAACACACTGGTAACTGTCAGAGGAATTAAAATTAAGAGCGATATAGAACTTGGATTGAGAATTTAAGGGCTGTGGGGAATAATACTTAGGAAAGAATTATCCACAACATGGATATGGGTAAAGGGAGAGCTGCAGAAACATTTATGTCTATAGTTTATTGATGGCATGGTAAACTTTAGCTTTCTGTAGCACGCATTATGATTTTCTTTGTCTGTATCATGATCTGTCGCTTTGAACGTATTTGGTCAACATCTTCACAGAATCACAGAATCACAGAATAATACAGTGCAGAAGAGGCCCTTCAGCCCATCGAGTCTGCACCGATGCATTAAAGCACCTGACCTGTCTACCTAATCCCATTTTAATAATTTAGGATTAGTGGGCCTCCTGCAGAAGGAAAGGAAATGAGATTGAGTGAGAGTTCAGAGCTAGCTCCACCCCCTCAAGGTGGTGACTGTAAGAATATGGAATTTTGAGGGTATTTTGAGGAATTATCACAAGAAAAGGAAAAGGGGGACTCAGAGCTGTCTTTGTTTTATTTCTTATCTCTCCTGTTGAAAGGAATGTGCTGAGAATTTTTGATGTTGATCCTGGAAGGTTTGGGACATTCTCAGTATGGTAGAGCTGGAAGGACACCAATACGAAGAGGTATAAACACATATACAAGTAGGAGAAATGAGGATTGGCCTCGCCTACTATCCAAAGGATAACAAAGGGTAATACAATTCTCATTTGTACCTTGTAAACAACTGCTCAAATACTGAGTGTATTAAATCATGGAGTCATTTACAGCATAGAAGCAGGCCATTCAGCCCATCGAGTCTCAAGAACCCTCACATTCTTCCTAAAGTGTGGTGACCAGAAATGGGCTAGTTAGGGCCTAACAACAGCTTTATAAAGGTTCAGCATAACTTCCCTGCTTTTGTACCCTATGCCTCTATTTATGAAGCCCAAGATCTCATATGCTTTGCCAACCACTGTCTCAATATGTCCTGCCACCTTCAAAGATCAATGCACATGCACCCCCAGATCCCTCTGTTCCTGCACACTCTTTAGAACTGTGCCATTAAGTATATACTGCCTCACCTTATCCCTTCGGCCAAAATGCATCACCTCACACTTGTCTGTATGAAATTCCATCTGCCACTTCTCTGCCCATTCTGCTAGCTTATCTATGCCCTGTTGCAGGCGATTCGTATCATTCTCACTGTTTGCCACTCCTCCAAGTTCGGTATCATCGGCATATTTTGAGATTCTACTCTGTATTCCAAGATCCAAGTCCTTTATATATAGCAAGAAAAGCAGTGGTCCCAGCACTGACCCTTGGGGAACACCACTGACTACCATCCTCCAGTCTGAAAAACAACCTTTTACCATGACTCGCTGTTTTTGGTCCTTAAGCCAACTTTTTTATCCAATTGGACACTGACTCTCCTATTCCGTGGGCCTCACTTTTGTTAACCAGCCTTTTACGTGGTACTTTGTCGAATGTTTTCTTAAAATCCATATAGACAACATCCACCGCATTCCCTTCATCAACCTTCTCTGATACTTCATCCAAAGATTCAATTAGATTAGTCAAGCATGATTTGCCTTTTACAAATCCATGTTGGCTATTCCTAATTAACTCAAACCTCTCTAAGTGCCTGTTGATTTTTTTTCTGATTCTTGTTTCTAAAACCTTATCCACCACTGATGTTAAACTAACTGGACTGTAGTTGCTAGGACTGTCTTTCCAGCCTTTCTTGAATAAGGGTGCCACATTAACCACTTTCCAATCCTCTGGTATCTTCCCCATATCCAGGGAAGATTGAAAGATTATGGCAAGCCCTTCTGCTATCTCCATCCCCACTTTCTTTAGCAACCTGAGATGCAAACCATCTGAACCAGGTGACTGATCTACCCTAAGCATAGCCAGCCTTTGCAGTACCACCAACCTCTCAATTTTTACCCTATCCATTGCCTCTACTCTCTCCACTTCTACTGCTCTTTTGTCAGATTCTTCTTCCTTATTGAACACAAATACAAAGTACTCATTAAGTATTCTATCCTTGTCCTGTGCCTCTAAGATATGTCCTTAATAGGCCCCTCTCCACCTCTTATTACCCACTTATTATTCAGATGCCAGTTGAAGATTTTTGGGTTTCCATTTATGTGACTGCCATTCTAGTCTCATATTCTCTCTTTGCCAGTCTTATTTTCCTCTTCACCTTCCCTCTCAACTTAATGTAATTGGCCTGCCTCTCACTTAAAGAATTCACCTGACATGCATCACACACCCTTATTTGTTATTTCATCATAATCTCTATCTCCCTCGTCATCCAAGCAGCCCTGGTTTTCGTTCCCCTACCTTTCGCCCTTGTTGGAATGTTTCTCGCCTGTACCTGCAGCATCTCTTCCTTAAAGATAACCCATTGTTCCATTACAGTTTGTCCTGTCAGTCTTTGGTCCTATTTTACCCTGGCTAGATCCCTTCTCATCGCATTGAAGTTAGCTCTCTTCCAATCTAGCCATTTTAACTTATTCCATTCCTTGCTTTTCTGAATTATGATCCTAAATCTTATGATATGATGATCACTCTTACCCAAGTGCTCCCCCACAGACACTTGGTCCACTTGGTCCACCTCATTTCCCAGCACCAGATCCAGTAATGTCTCCTTTCTAGTTGGGCCAAGAACATACTGATCAAGGAAGTTCTCCTGAACACAATCCAGAAATTTATCCCCCTCCTTAATCTTCACTCTAAAATTATCCCAATTGATATTTGGGTACTTAAAGTCCCCTAATATCACCACTCTATAGTTCTTGCACATCTCTGTATTTCCCGGTAGATTTGCTCTTCTATCTCTCTCCCACTATTTGGAGGCCTTGCAGCGTCTTCATACCCTTTTTTCTTCTCAACTCCAACTGAATGGATTCTGTTCTTGTGCCCTCAAAAACATCCCCTCTTTCCAATACAACAATGTCCTCTCTGATCAGTACCCCCTTCCCTTTTTTCCTTCTCTGTCCTTTCTGAACACTTTCTATCCTTGTATATTAAGTACCCTTGCCTCACCATTTTTATGGCACATTTCCACTGTTGCCATTACATCATATTCCCATACTGTTATTTGTGCTTGTAGCTCACCAATCGTAGTCACCATACTTTGTGCATTTACATACATGCATTGTAATTCTGTCTTTGCATTTGTCCTAGCCCTTCTTAGTCTGCTCCTATCTAACATGAAACCACCTCCTTCTCTCCTACTATCCACTCTCACTCCTTTACACACCTTATTCCTCTTTTCTACTTCTTTATTCTGGTGCCAATCCCCCCGCCAATTCAGTTTAAACCCTCCCCAACCACACTAGTGAATCTGCTCACAGTGACTTTCGTTCCAGTCCTGTTGAGGTGCAACCCATCCCTTTTGAATAGGTGCCTCCTGCCCCAGAATAGGTCCCAATGCCCCAAGAATCTGAAGCCCTCCCACCTGCACCATAGCTCAAGTCACGCATTGATTCTTCATATCTTCCTATTTCTACTCTCGCTGGCATGTGGCACTGGGAGTAATTCAAAGATTACTACCTTTAAGGTTTTACTTTTTAACTTCCTTCCTCCCTCCTAAAGATCTGACCATAGGACCTCAATACCTACCCTCTCTATGCCGTTGATACCAACGTGTACCACAACTTCTGGCTCACTCCCTTCCCCCTGCAGAATATCCTGCACCCTCTTTGTGTTGTCCTTTACCCTGGCACCAGGGAGGCAAAATGCCATGCGGGACTCATGATGACAGTTAGAGAATTACTTGTCTGTGCCCCTGACTATGGAATCATCAATAACAACTGGATTTCTACACTTTGCTGCTCCCTCCTGTGCAGTCCCTTGCCTATTGGTGCCATGGTTTGGGCTGTACTCCTTCGAGGTATCATCACTCCAGCAATCTCCAATGCTGAGTACCTGTTTGAGAGTGGCACACACCCGGAACACTCCTGGCACTTCCTGCCTCCTCCTACTCATCTGGATGGCCACCCACCTAGCATCCTGAACTCTTACTGCTCGAAAATCCTGAGCTCGAGCTGAAGCAGGTGGTTACTCAAGACACGTGAAGTGTCCTGGAGTTCCCGGTTGCCGAAGGAATTGCAAGCAACAGGTCGCAGCTGCCTATTCATGATCTAAATAAAAACTCTATTCCCTCTTTGTAGAATCTAGTTGGTACCTTGTTTAAACAATTAATTTTAGTTTATGCCTCTACACCTGCTCTGTGCTATTAGTCGTATTAATTCACTCACTATTATACTCAGCCTGATTAAGGTTATTAATTTCCCAGCTCCTAATTTGGAAAACTGCCCTAATTTCAAGAGAGAAAAAGAGAAATACTCACCAACTAATCACTCACCCACTTTCCTGTGATGCCACTCCTTGATTTTTTTTCTTGGTTTCCTTTCACAGTGCTTGCTCTCTCTCTCTCTCCGCTGCTGCTTAAGCCCTGCTGTGCTCTCAGATCTTCCACTATTCTCGCAGTGATCTCTCCCTCTCTTTCTGCCACTGCTTTTATCCCTGCTGTGCTCTTGGACCTTCCGCACTCTTCTCACAGTGCTCTCTCTAGTAAGTAGGAATGTGCATCAATGTACCTGACCATTAATGGAGTGATCATTAACTATTGCTAATGCTCAAAGTTGCACCTGGGAATAAACAGACATAGAACACTTAAATGGGATTAATTTGTGTTTTATTTCATAAGTGCTTTCTAAGTGGCAATTAATTGTACTTGTGCAGAATTACTCAGACTTGACTATAATTGCATACCATGTTAACTGTACCACAGCAAAGGCTTCTGTTCAAGTCGCAGAGCTGCAGCTGGGAGCAGAACAGGAATGGCCACAGGCACCAACTTTGTTATAGATCAGGAGCTGCATGCCAACAGGAATATGCATGCAGTGACATGCCAACTGCTGCTCAAGCAGCTAAATGGGAGCATGTACATATAAAGGTTATAGAGGTTACAGTGTTACTGACTGTCCAAGGATAGATTGTGTTGTGATCATGTCAATGCATCATCAAGGTTGGAGGCGTATATAAGGACCACTCTGAGGGGGTCAGTGGGGAAGCAGGGGGTCGAGCAGCTGGAACAGAACAACAAAGAGACTCAGACAACTTAGGCACTAATGGTCACCTGCTGTCCCAAGGATTGAGGTAACGTCCTTTACATTTACTGTCTAGTTATGTGTGCAACTAATTATACATGATAGTTATTAAAATTGCTGTTTGCCACCATACTGGTTGCCATGTCCAGTTCTTTGGGAAGGACAATCATTCAGAAATTGCACAGTCAGAGCAGTGAGCATTTTGTGCTCTGTTTCAGTTTTAGTAACACAGCTGTCCACAAACAAACAGTCCTCCCAGACCTCGACCTCCTCCTCCTCTTCCACCCCCCCCCCCCCAGTCCTCCTCCCTCTCTCAGTCCTCCTCTTCCTCCTCATCCTCCTCCTCCGCCTCCCAGTCCTCCTCCTCCTCATCCTGCTCCTCCCCCTCCCAGTCCTCCTCCTCCCCTTCCTCCTCCCTGTCCTTCTCCTTCTCCTCCTCATCCTCCTCCTAGTCCTCCTCCTCCTCCTTATCCCTGTCCTCCTCCTCCCTGTCCTCCTCCTCCTCGTCACTCTCCTCCTGGAATGGTTTCTAGGATCCAGCAATGTTTTCAATGGCCCCAGATTCTGAGATCAGAGAGAACTGAGGATATGTTCCAGGTTGTGTGCACTGAGAGAGGGTCCCAGGATCTGGGAATCTGGGGAATGGAGTCCAGCAGGACTAAAGAAGGAAAACATTGGGTGGGGGGTGGGTTTTGTTGGAGAATGAATCTGGTGGTATTGGGGATTGTTGGGAACTGGCAATGTTTGGGGAAGGGAGAGTGAAGATAAGGTCTATGTCATGTGGGGGAGAGAGGCCAGGAGAATGGAACTCTTTTGAACAATCAGGCCCCAAGTGCTCCCCACCCCCAGTGTGTTCCCACCCGTCAGTCTCCTCTCCTGACCTGTCTGTAGTTCAGTTATTGCCCAGCTGAGCATTTTCCTCATCGTCAGCCAGTTCATGTCTTTCTTCATGTTCCTACCTTTAAGTCTTTCTGTTTCTTACAATTAAGGGACAGAAAATCATGGCCTGTGGGTGTTCAATTCTGGAAAGTTCCAGGAGCCCAGGAGTGGACAATATGATGCACTACTAGTCAGTTTGCCAATTCATACTGCATGTAACACAAATTTCCATAAACAAACAACAGTTTACCTCAAAACACTCAAAAGTTCAGATTTTAAATAGTTCAGGAAATAGAGATTTTTTAATCTCTATTTTAATTTTTTAATAAGCAACATTCCATTTTCTACAAGAAATCAATTCTTTTCTTTACTAACCATCAACAAAGAAGTCACTATAATGGTAATTGCTACTAAATCATGGACATGTGGTTGACAACTCTGGACAGTGAGGCAAAAATAGCCAGTCCAAGACCAGCAATATAGAGGGACTGAGGCCTAGATGCAAAAACTTCAATGAAGGTATTAAAAGACAATTCAATGGGTAAATTTCACGACGTTTTGGTGAAATATATGTATTTTTTTTAAATTGGACATGATAAATGTGAGTAAAAAATCATGGAATTTTTTTTGATCAAACTATTATATTTAATCCTCCAATTTTAGTCTCCAAGCATTTAAAAGGGGTTTGTTGAGTCTGCCTATGTTTGCCATCCATTACATTCCTCGCCCTGGCAATAAATGTAATTGGCATTATGATCACATGGTTGAATTTCCATGACATAATTAGCAATCAGGAAGACTACTTCCTTTTAAATTACCATGAATAGTTTGCTCTGGCAGATGTGAGAGGACCAAATGGACCAAATCTAATCAGGATTCAAAGTGCCACCAAATAGTCTCACTATCTAGAGCTAATGTCTTGGAAATACTCTTTCTGTTTTTATTTTGTTAAATATTCCTGGATACAAGGTGTTCAGGAAAGATAGGAAGGGGTGGGGGGGTTGATTAAAGAGAGCATTGAAGTGCTGGAGAAAAAGGATGTCCCAGAGGAGTCGAGGACAGAATCAATATGGCTAGAGCTAAGGAACAAAAAAGGTGCAGTTACATTGCTCGGTGTTGTCCAGCCAGTGGAGGAACAAATTTGCAAGGAAATTACAAGGTGCAAAAATTATAGGGTAGTTATAATGGGGGACTTTAATTATCCAAACATAGACTGGGATAGTAGTAGTGTAAATGACAGTGAGGGGGCAAGAGTTCCTAGTGTTTGTTCAGGAAAATTTTCTACAACAGTATCTTGTTAGTCCAACAAGAAGGAGGCACTGCTAGACCTGGTTCTTGGGAATGAGGTGGGCCAAATGGATCAAGTATCAGTAGGAGAACATTTAGGGGATAGTGGTCATTGTATCATAAGGTTTAGGCTGACTATGGAAAAGGGCAAAGAGCAATCCAGGGTGAGAATAATTAACTGGGGGATGGCCAACTTCAATGGGGTAAGAATGGAGCTGTGGCAAATAAATTGGAGTCAAAGGCTGGCAGGAAAACAGGTAGATGAACAATGGACTGCCTTCAAAGAAGAGATAGTTCGGGCACAGTCAAAGCATTCTCCCTCGAAGGGGAAAAGTAGAGCAAACAAATCCAGAGTTCCCTGGATGACAAAAGAGATAGAGATTAAGATAAAGAAGAAAAAATGTGCTTATGACAGAAACCAGGTGGAAAATACTATCGAGAACCAGGCTGAATATAGAAGGTCCAGAGGGGAAGTGAAAAAGCAAGTAAGAGAAGCAAAGAGAGAGCATGAGAAGAGACTGGCAGCTAGCATCAAAGGAAATCCCAAAATTTTCTATAGGCATATAAATAGTAAAAGTGTGGTAAAAGGAGGAGTGGGGCCAATTAGAGACCAGAAAGGGGATTTACACATGAAGGCAGAGGGCATAGCTGAGGTATTAAATGAATACCTTGCATCTGTCTTTAACAAGTGTTGTGGCCGATCGCTTCAGTCAAAGCCCCCAATCAAAATAAACGACTCTGATCGTGGTGGGAGAAACGCACTGTTAATTCAATCCCGTCCCTCCATAGATTGCCGAGCATATCATTTTAAATTTTCCAAATTAGAGAAAGACCTAACCAGATTGTACCATCTATTAACCCCCGAATGAGGCTAACCAAACCAGATGTCTCTAAATCAACAAATTAACTGTTTAATTAGAAAAACTAAATTCTTAAACACTATGAAGATATAAACAACATTTAAAATAGAAAAAAATTAGAGTCCTTGCAAATTTACAGTCCAAAGTTGCTTGAAGTCCTCACAGTTGTCTGATAGGGAAAAAAGGTTCTTCCGCATTTGAACAGTCCGTAGTCTAATTTTAGCAGTAAGTGATGCTTTCCTTCTCCAGCGATGAATTTCCACAATTAACAACTTGCAAACACTTTTTAAATGAATCAATTTAGCTTTAGAATTTTTGACGGATAAAAGATTGTCACAGTCTAACTTCCCTTCCTTCAGTTTAAATTATCAGAGATCTCTGTTTTGGCTTGACTTTTTTTTAGAATTTTGAGAGATAATAATAAATAAACAGACTAAATTCTCTTCCTTCACTTTAAATGGTCTGTTTCTCCTTTCAGGTGCCAACACACAGCTGTCTCTCTGTGTCCCCATCCAGAACAGTCTGTTTTCAACTAAAAAGCCAGTTCAAAAGATAATTGCAACATTGTATATCCGGTCCTTGGTCCCTGAATGGCTGTTGCTGGGTAACCAGTATGTATTCTTTGAAGCTGGTTGGTACCCTCTCCATAAGCTTATATCTAACAGCAACCAAAATGCACTTTATCTAACTCCTGAGGCTTGCTGGTTCTTAAAGCAATATGGCTCCTTTGCTGTCTTAAAGACACACCACATATTTCCTGGGGTGAAAAAAAAGACAGGATTATGGCACAAGGAAGATGATGCAACCCAGGCAATATTGAAAGAGGAGGTAAGTCAGACAGTAGAGGGATTTAAAATTGATAAAGAGGAAGTATTAGATAGGCTGACTGAACTTAAAGTGGATAAGGCACCAGGGCCGGATGAGATGCATCCATGGATACTGAAGGAAGTGAGGGTGGAAATCGCAGAGGCACTGGACATAATTTTTCAGTCTTCCTTAGACTGGTGGTGCCAGAGGACTGGAGAATTGCAAACGTTACACCCTTGTTCAAAAAAGCATGTAAGGTAAGCCCAGCAACTACAGGCCAGTCAGTTTAACTTCAGTGGTGGGAAAACTTCTAGAAAAAATAATTCAGGACAAAATCAATATTCACATGGACAAATGCGAGTTACAGTGCCACACAACAGTCCTGTGAGCAAACTTGTAGTTCATGGAATAAAAGGGATGGTAGCGACATGGATATGAAATTGGCTGAGTGACAGGAAATAAAGAGTAGTGGTTAATGGATGTTTCTTGGGCTGGAGGAAGGTTTGCAGTGGAGTTCCCCAGGGATCAGTGTTGGGACTCTTGCTTTTCCTGATATATATTAATGACCTAGAACTTAGTGTACAGGGCAAAATTTCAAATTTTGCAGATGATACGAAACTTGGAAGCATTGTGAACTGTGAGGAAGATAGTATAAAACTTCAAAAGGACATAGACAAGTTGGTGGAATGGGCAGACAGGTGGCAGATGAAGTTCAATGCAGAGAAATGTGAAGTGATTCATTTTGGTAGGAAGAACATGGAGAGACAACATAGAATAAAGGGCACAATTATTAAGGGAGTGCAGGAGCAGAGGGACCTGGGTGTATATGTGCATAAATCATTAAAGGTCGCAGGACAGGTTGAGAGAGCAGTTAATAAAGCATATAGTATCCTGGGCTTTATTAATAGGGGCACAGAGTACAAGAGCAAGGAAGTTATGTTGAACTTGTATAAGACACTAGTTCAGCCTCAGCTGGAGAATTGCATCCAATTCTGGGCACAGCACTTGTGGAAAGATGTGAGGGCATTGGAGAGAGTACAGAAGAGATTCACGAGAATGGTTCCAGGGATAAGGAATTTCAGTTATGAAGATAGATTTCAGAAATTAGGACTGTTTTCCTTGGAGACGAGAGGGCTGAGAGGTGATTTGTTAGAGGTATCAACTCATCGACAGGATTGCGGCTGCCTGCAACAAATTTGGCCTAACCATCAGCCTCAAGAAAACAAACATCATGGGACAGGACGTCAGAAATGCTCCATCCATCAATATCGGTGACCACGCTCTGGAAGTGGTTCAAGAGTTCACCTACCTAGGCTCAACTATCACCAGTAACCTGTCTCTCGATGCAGAAATCAACAAGTGCATGGGAAAGGCGTCCGCTGCTATGTCCAGACTGACCAAGAGAGTGTGGGAAAATGGCGCACTGACACGGAACACAAAAGTCCGAGTATATCAAGCCTGTGTCCTCAGTACCTTGCTCTATGGCAGCGAGGCCTGGACAACGCATGTCAGCCAAGAGCGACGTCTCAATTCATTCCATCTTCGCTGTCTCCGGAGAATCCTTGGCATCAGGTGGCAGGACCGCATCTCCAACACAGAAGTCCTCGAGGCAGCCAACACCCCCAGCTTATACACACTACTGAGCCAGCGGTGCTTGAGATGGCTTGGCCATGTGAGCCGCATAGAAGATGGCAGGATCCACAAGGACACATTGGACAGCGAGCTCGCCACTGGTATCAGACCCACCGGCCCTCCATGTCTCCCTTTAAAGACATCTGCAAACGCGACATGAAGTCCTGCAACATTGACCACAAATCGTGGGAGTCAGTTGCCAGTGATCACCAGAGCTGGCGGGCAGCCATAAAGGCGGGGCTAAAGAGTGGCGAGTCAAAGAGACTTAGCAGTTGGCAGGAAAAAAGACAGAAGCACAAGGGGAGAGCCAACTGTGTAACAGCCCCGACAACCAATTTTACCTGCAGCACCTGTAGAAGAGTCTGTCACTCTAGAATTGGCCTTTATAGCCACTCCAGGTGATGCTTCACAAACCACTGACCACCTGCAGCTGGTCTCTCGTTGTCTCTCGAGACAAGGAGGCCAAAGATTCAAAATCATGAGGGATCTGCAGTGAGTAGATAGAGAGAAACTGTTCCCACTCGTGAAAGGATCGAGAAGGCACAGATTTATTTATTTAGAGATACAGCACTGAAACAGGCCCTTCGGCCCACCGAGTCTGTGCCGACCAACAACCACCCATTTATACTAATCCTACATTAATCTCATATTCCCTACCACCTACCTACACTAGGGACAATTTACAATGGCCAATTTACCCATCACCTGCAAGTCTTTGGCTGTGGGAGGAAACCGGAGCATCCGGCAAAAACCCACGCAGTCACAGGGAGAACTTGAAAACTCCGCACAGGCAGTACCCAGAATTGAACCCAAGTCCCTGGAGCTGTGAGGCTGCGGTGCTAACTACTGCGCCACTGTACCACCCTATTTAATAGGAGAAGTAAAAGTGACATGAGGAAAAAATTTTCACACAGAGTGTTTAAGGTTTGGAATGCACTGCTTGAGAATCTAGTGGAGGCAGGTTCAATTGAAGCATTCAAAAGGGAATTAGACAGTAATATGAAAAGGGAGAAAGTGCAGGATTATGGGGAGAAGGCAGGGGAATGGGACTGAGGGAATTGCTCTTTCAGAGAGCCAGTGCTGACATGATGGGCTGAATGTCCTCCTTCTGTGCTGTAACAATTCTGTGATATTTCAGGTTTCCAGCATCCACAGTCTTTTGCTTTTATTTTAGAGCTAATGTCTTGATCTAGACAATGGTGGCTGGGTAGTCTTTATCACATTTGGAAAAGAAGTCATGATCCAGCCTGTTCATCGAGGTTTTTAAATAATGACAATATTTAAATTGCACTGAAATCAAAAGAGTTTGCATAAAGATCTCCCTTTAAAATCAGAAGGTGGAAATGGCATTGGTGTTCCAGTAAATTTGTATTATTCGTTCCTGGGATGTGGGCATCACTAGCAAGGCTAGCATTTGTTGGCTATCCCTAACTGCCCTTGAGATGGTGGTGGTGAGCCGTCTTCATGAACCTGCACCATATTCCTTACTTGGAACTATATTAAGGGAGTGCCAGGATTTTGACCCAGTCACAGTGAAGGAATGGTGATATAGTTCCAAGTCAGGCTGGTGTGTAACTTGGAGGGAAACTTGATGGTATTCCCATGAGCCGACTGCTCTTTTCATTCTACGTTGCTGCATTAATGTGTTTTTGTCTGCTGACAAATTGGATATCCACCATAAATGGAAGCAGGGATCGTGATGCACAATTAACCCGCGCCCGTTGATTGAAATGCAGGCAGCACACCAGCTTCATAATGCCTGTTTATTAGCATGATTTCTGTGTGCAACCAGCACAAACTGCGCTGTTCATTAGGTGCACACATCAACAGAGGGCCCCAAATCATTACCTCCAAGCACTTTTTAAAGCTAACCTCCACTATTTAACACTAGCCTGCACCTCTTAAAGGGGAGGTACATTGTGGCAGTTGTACAGGAAGTGAAGAATGGCACAACATGGGAGAGAGTGGGTTCCAAGGTTTTCCGACACTGTACCAGAGGTTTTGGTGAAGGAGGTGGAAAGGAGGAGAGATGTCCTGTAACAGCAGGGAGCCAGGAGGCCTTCCCAACATATGGTCAAAGGGCAGTGGGAACATATAGCCATGTAGGTCAATGCCAGGAGTCAAACCCTGAGGAGCTGGATGCAGTGCCACAAGAAGATCACTGGCCTCACATGAGTGGTCAAGGTGAGTGAATGCATCTTCAAATGTCATACTCTACCAACTGCAACACTAGGCTCAGCCACTTCTCAATTCACCATAGCCCCATCACACACCTACCAATAATCTCTAGTAATCAGGACTCATACCTAACATTCATATGCTCCACCTCACCCTCACACACTTAGCACTGTTGCAAGCCTCACCCCCAACTCTGAAAGCTTGACACATTGCCAGCTTGGGCTGAAACCTTTGAAGATGACGGTTTCCTTATATCAAATCCTCCTTCTCACATCTCACTTCCTCCTCATCCCACACTCTCTTCTGATTTACAAGCTGCAGATGGTGTAAGCCTGCAGCTCTTACTTTCACCCCTCCCGCAAACTTATCCTTGTGCCTTTCCTCTTTCAGATACCCAAGAAGTACAACCTGGCCAAGCAATGGTGGATACAAGAAGACAATGATGATAAAGACACACCATAACTTGATTTCACGCTCGCATCCACCAGCTCAGATACTTACACTGCACATAGAATCAAAGAACCATAGAATAATTACAGCATAGAAGGAGGCCAATCGGCCCGTCGTTTCTGTGCTGGCTCTCTGCAAGAGCAACTCAGCTAGTCCCACCCCCCTGCCTTTTTGCCCGTGGCCCTGCAAATGTTTCCTATTCAGATAATCATCCAATTCCCTTTTGAAAGACACAATGGAACATGCCTCCACCACACTCTCAGGCAGTACATTCCTAAACATTTGCCGCATGAAAAAAACTCATGTTGCAATTGCTTCTTCTGCCATTCACCTTAAGTAGGTGTCCACTGATTCTCAACATTTGTGACAATTGGAAGAGTTTCTCTCTATCTGTTCTGTATAGACCCCTCATGATTCTGAACACCTCTATCAAATCTTCTCAAACTTCTCTACAGAGAACAGCCCCAGCTTCGACAATCTATCTATGTTACTTAAATTCCTCATCTCTAGAACCATTCTCATAAATCTTTTCTGCACCCTCTCTAATGCCTTTACATATCCTTCTGAAAGTATGGTGCCCAGAATTGGACACAATACTCCAGTTGAAACCGAACCAGTGCTTTATAAAGGTTCATCATGACTTCCTTGTTTTTGTACTCTATGCCCCTATTTATTAAGCCCAGGATTCCGTATGTTTTATTAACCACTTTCTCGACCTGCCCTGCAACCTTCAATGATTTGTACACATATAGCCCAAGGTCCCTCTGCTCCTGCACCCCCTTGAAAGTTGTATCCTTTATTTTGTATTGCCTTTTCTCAATCGTCCTACCAAAATATACCACTTCACCCTTCCCTGCATTAAATGTCATCTACCACTTGTCCATTCCACTAGCCTATCTGTCCTCTTGAAGTCTATCACTATTCTCCTCACACTTCACAATACTTCCAGAATTTGTGTCATCTGCAAATTTTGAAATTATACCCAAGTCTAGGTCATTAATATAGATCAAGAACAGCAGTGGTCCTGAAACCGAGTCTATGGGTAAAAGGGTGTAACATTTGCAATTCTCCAGTCCTTTGGCACCACCCCAGTATCTAAAGAGGATTGGAAGATTATGTTTAGTACCTCCACAATTTCAACCCTTACTCCCCTTAGTATCCTCGAATGCATCTCATCCAGTCCTGGTGATTTATCAAGTTTAAGTACAGCCAGCCTTTCAAATACCTCCTTTTTATCAATTTTTAGCCCATCTAGTGTCTCAACTACCTCTTTCACCTTGACTTTGGCAGCATCTTCTTCCTTGGTAAAGATAGATGCAAAGTACTCATTTAGTACCTCAGCCATGTCCTCTGCCTCCATGTGTAAATCCCCTTTTTGGTCCCTTATTGGCCTTCCTCCTTTGACCACCATTTTATGTTGCCAGCAGTCTTTTCTCATAAACTCTTTTTGCTGCTCTTATTTATTTTTCCATTTCCCCTCTGAACTATCTATATTCAGCCTGATTCTCACTTGTATTATCAACCTGACATCTGTCATACACAACTTTTTTCTGCTTCATCTTACTCTCTATCTCTTTTATCATCCAGCAACTCTGGCTTTGTTTGCCCTACCTTTCCCCTCGTGGGAATGTACCTCAAATGTATTCAAAAATCTCCTCTTTAAAGGCAGCCCATTGTTCCATTATAGTTTTGCCTGCCAATCGTTGATTCCAATTTACCCTGGGCCACGTCTGTTCTCACCCCATTGAAATTGGCCCTCCCCAATTACATATTTTTACTCTGAATTGCTCTTTGCCCTTTTCCATGGCTAACCTAAACCTTAAGATACAATGATCACTGTCCCCTAAATGTTCCCCTACTGACACTTGTCCCACCTCTTTCCCTAGAACTAGATCCAGCAATGCCTCCTTGCTTGTTGGGCCAGAAACGTTATGATGTAGAAAATTCTCCTGAACACACTTTAGAACCTCTCCCCCCTCTCTGCCCTTTACACTTTACTATCCCAGTCTATATTAGAATAAAGTCCCCCATTATAAGTACTCTATAGTTTTTGCACTTCTCTGTAATTTCCATGCAAATTTGTTCCTCTATATCTTTCCCACTAGTTAATGCCTGTAGAATACACCCAGTAGTGGAATGGTACCTCTATTGTTTCTTAGCTCTAACCAGATCAGTTCTGTCCTTTACCCCTCTAGAACATCCTTACTCTCCAGCACAGTAATATTACCCTTAATCAATACTACCACTCCTCCTCTCTTTCCTTCCCTATCTTTCTTGAGTATTTAGTATCCAATCCTGCCCTTTTTATGAGCCAGGTCTCCAATATCGCCCCAACATCATACTCCCAAGTAGCTACCTCCAACTGCAGCTCACCAACCTTATTTATCACAATCAGTCTGTTTACATACATGCACTAAAACCCTACTTTAGACCTTATTGTATTGCCTCTTACTCTGACCCCGCCTACTACCTTACTATTTCTTACTCTAGTTCTATCTGCCTCTCCCAATTCTTTGTGCTCCTTATTTTTCCTGTCTAATGTTATCTGCTGGTTCCCATCCCCCTGCCAAGTTTAAGTCCTCTTCAATAGCACTAACAAACAATCCTGCGAGGACATTGGACCCAGTTCTATTCAAATACAACCTGGCCTCTACAGGTCCCATCTCACCCAGAGACAGTCCCAATGTCCCAAAAATGTAAATCCCTCCTTCCTGCACCATCTCTCCAGCCATGCATTCATCTGCTCCATCCTCCTATTTCTATACTCACCAGCACATGGCACCAGAAGTAATTTGGAAATTACTACCTCTGAAGTCCTGCTTGCTAGTTTCTTTCCTAGCTTTCTAAATTCTGCCTGCAGGATCACATCCCTTTTTTACCTATGTTGTTGGTGCCGATATGGACCATGACCACTGGCTGTTCATCCTCCTCCCTCAGCGTGCTCTGCAGCTGCTCTGTGACATCCTTGATCCTGCCATGCTGGATTCATGTCTGCAGCTGCAGAAACATCTGTTTCTTCCCCTAACTATAGAAATTCCTATCACTATTGCTTTCCCAATCTTGTTCCTGCTCCCCCTACCCCTGTACAACTGAGCCAGCCATGGTGCTGTGGACCTGGCTCTGGCTGCACTCCCCAGAGGAGCCAGCACTCTCACCAATATTCAGTTATAGAGCAAGATGCACTTCAGAGACTCCTGCACTGTTTGCCTGGTCCGCCTTGACTGTCTGGTGTCACCCATTCCCTCTCTGCCTGCACACACTTACGCTGTGGGGTGACCACATCCAGAAACATGCTATCCATGAAACTCTTAACCTCACGGAAGAACTGCAGTGACGCCAGCTGCCGCATAAGCTCCGAAACCCAGAGCTTGAGCTGCTCCAGCTGACAACGCTTCCTGCACAAGTGGTCGTCCAGGACATGAGATGTGGACTCAACAGGACTGAGATGCCCTGCCATGCCTCTATTTATTAGACTATTAACTGACTTAACCGAAATAAACTTAAGACTTAAATAATTACAGACTCACCAGCTACTCGCCAATCAGCTGTTTCCCTTGTGCTGATGATACTTTATTTTATTGGGGGTTAACTTAAATTTTTTTACCTATTTGTAGTTTTATTAATTAGTTTAACTAGTTAAGCTATAAATTTAATACAGTGATTTATAGTTTCCCAGTCCTAGTTTCAACCTCCACCTTCGTTTAGAGGAACTAAAACCCTTTATGCCCACCAACCAATCACCTACCTGCTGTCCTGTGATGCTACTGCTTGTTTTGTGTGTTGACTTGATCTTGTAGTGAGTGCTCTTTCCCTCTGTCTCCACTGCTGCTTTATTTCCACTGTGCTCTGGAATCTCCCACTGTTCTCACAGTGCTCTATCTCTCTTCCCCCTCTCAATCTGCCACTGTTTTATCCCTGCTGTGCTCTCGGACCTTCTGCTGTTCTCAAAGTGCTCTCTCTCTCTCCTGCGTTATCCCCATCGTGCTTTTGGACATACAGCTGTTCCTGCTGTGTTTTCTGTCTCTCTTACCCACTTTCTTGTGATGTCACTCCTTGATTTTTTTCTTGGTTTCCTTTTGCAGTGCTCTCTCTCTCTCTCTCCACTGCTGCTTTATCCCCACTTTGCTCTCTGACCTCCTGCTATTCTCACAATGCTCTCTCTCTCTCTCTCTCTCTCTCTCTCTTTCTCCTCCACTCCTTTATCCCTACTGTTCTTTTGGAGCTCCGCAAATCTTAAAGGGTAGCATTTCGGCAGGACCTGCACATGGTGAGCCACCAAGCACGGACGGGTACATTACACCCAGGGCCGGTAGTCAGTTTGCCAGACTGCAAGGTCACACATGTGTTCTGCTGCAGTGGACTCAGATGAGGACTTGGATGGAGCAGACTACAGAAGAAGGCATTTGGGCACCCACAACAAAATGCTTGGTGCATTGGCAGGCCTGCCAGTTAGCCTGCCTTCAATGTCAAGGAGCACGGAGGTGTTCAGCACTCACTTGGCACAGGGCTTTGCAAAGAGCTTGGAGCCCATCCTTCCCAGCATAGAAGTGGTAGCCAACGCTCATGGGCAGATTTGTGAACCCAACCATGATACAGCATCTGATATCCAATGATTCAGCTTCCATTGCAGCACAAGCACCTTCTTTCCAACGTCTGAGTGCTGCAATACAAGCTCAGAATGCTGTCATGCAATCTTAGATTGCTGCTATCATGGCTCTGGATACCAGTGTTCAAAGGGGTTCCCATACCCTTCCCGGCTAAACATATGAGATTTATTCTCTATCAGTGGTTCTTCTGTTACAATTAGTTTGAGAGAAAAGGAAGAGCAGGATTCTACTCATGGAACAAAACAGAAGGGTTACAAGTTAATTGACCTTGGATTGAGGAAGTTTGTTTCATTCACAGCTGGGGCATCAGAGATACCTTAGTGGTGGCTGGTGGCCTTTCTGACAGGTGACCCACACATAGAAATGCCTAATGAGCCCAGGTATTACCGCGGCAATGCATTTTACTTTCTTGTTTATCGCTATCTTTCGTTACAAGAGGAACGCAAAGGTGAAAGAGAAGAGTGAGAAGGGAGCCAGTTAGCACGCGGGAGGAGAGCATGCTGATTATCACTCTGGGAAAGGCGGACTCCTTTTCTTCAACTTGTTCTTCCTGATTATGTTTTTCATAAACCTCCACCTCTCTCTCTCGTCTCACGGCCCTGGAAAAAAAAAGGTATGTTGTAAAACGCTGCCCAATTGCACTGGCTCATGGAATATTTTACATTCGTCCAAATGCAAATGCATTTGAGCGGAAACTACAGCAAAAAAAAAATCACTTCTGAAAACTAGCGCAATCATCAGCACAATTTGCATCTGGATAGCCAATTGTGCCTAAAGCAAAAACACTATCCCAAGATGCTTTAAAGATGTACGCTATCAGTCCGGGTTTAACTAAAATAAGCAGAAGCATGCATCATTCTAACTCTCGCATTTTCCAAGAGCAGAGTCTACTTTTTAATCATTATCGATTAAACAAAATATATATAGAATTCTGCAGCAGTATCACAACTGCATAGTGGAAGAGGAAGGCTGCCTCTACCACCTCCACTTCCCAGCAGAAAATGGAAACCAAACTCACTTTACTGACGGTTCACCAAAGTCTGGAAGAGAAGTGGAATGGAAAAGAAAGAAGAACGCAGAACTGGGCAGCCAATTAATCATTTCTGAAGTGTTACTGTTGATAAGGGGCAACTTAAGAAAACTATAATGACTCTGAAATACACTTTCCATAGCCAAAAATTATTGTCATTGTTTTGAAGGGGTGGAATGGGTGGCGGGGCAGGAGCAGAAGAAATTTCTTTTGTAGCAGGGGTTCAATTTCTTGACTTCAATTATTTAGATCTATGGCTCGCTACTGTCAAGAACAGAACATAAACTTCAGCCTGTATTTCAGAGTAGCTAGTTAGGGTGATACACTGTGCTAAAACACTGTTTCCTTAAAGAATTAGAAGGGGTAATTGTTACAATCAGGTGAAGAGCGTTCGAGTGGTTCCCCTCTTTTCCCTCTTCTTGTTTGACCGCAACAGGTTTATTCCTTTTTTTGAAAAGGATATACTTGCTAATTCAGTGAGTGTTTAACTGTTTACTCGCTGTGCTCATAAAAGAACCAATCGGACAGGTTTTCATGAGTTTAACAAAGAAAACGTTAGCTTTATTGTAATTAAACTGATCTAAGTAAAAATAATAAACTACATTGCAACTTTCTCTCACACACACACACACACAGACGAAGTTCACACATGCACACAAATAGGTTACAGTGGGGAAGGATAGATGGTCTAATTAGAGTCCAGAGTAATAAAACGGGTATGCAATCAGTGGAGGTTGGTGACCCGGCTGGCTTCGGGTTGAATTCAGGGGTGATGCAACTTTCCTTTGGTGGTCCTGAGGCTTCCAATTTGAAGATGTGGACGGCTGTTGGCTGTTCTCCTGCAGACAGTAGGGCGGGGTTGATTTCCTTCAAGGAGTCTCTGTCTGCAGCAGAGACATCCCTGGGTGGTCATGGTCAGCAAACAGGATTCGAAGCTTGCAAGGCAGGTTGGAGAGAGAGAAAGGAAGGAGGGACTCCACTCGGGTCTTCTCTCATCACTGTCTAGCTGCTTGTCTGCTTACTGTGGAGAAAACAGAAGCTTAAGCGCACAAAGGGTGGGCCTGTCACATTACCATCACCCAGTGATTCAAGCATGGTCATTACTATTGTATTCCCTCTTGCAACTTAATTAGTCCATGTCTAGGAATCCCACTCTTACAGCTAGGGTCCCATTGTTCAAGTGATTAGGTTGAATCGTTTGTCTCCACCAGTTGTATACCTCAGGTGATGATCTTAATGCCTTGCTAATGGGAACAGGACATGTGGTTCACCCAGATTCCCCAGGTCATTGTCCTTGATGGGTCTTTGCACAAATGCTGTCCCCATCTCAATGCACTGGAATGTGGAAGCTAAAGTGATGCAAATTGGAGTAGCCATCTTTAGCTGCAAGTATCTCGTCACCTTTAATCTCTTTTTTAAAATTCAATTCGGGTTTCCAGCCGGTGGATTAAAAATCATCATTCGACATAAAGCACATTTCTATGACAGTTGTGATCCAGCTACTTAAAATGCTGAGAGCCATTGATTACATAGACCAGAAGTATCAAATGTGTCTTTGTGGGCCATGTATAACATTTAACTCAAGTCCTCATTAGATTTTGGATTTCTCCACCACTGAAGCATCGGCAGTACAATCAAACCTTTCCAAACTTGCAGGCACATAGAATTCAAACAAGACAAACTGACTAATAAAATAAATGATTATGAATGACTGGGTTTTGTCAGCTAGGTTTCTTGGGACCTGGAGCAGCATGTGATCTTTGTTGAGTACCACAATTTAGATACAAACAGGCTATCAGAATTGGCTCAGGAACACAGAAATAAACACAAGGTAAAAAAAAATTAATAAGTATCAAGCGAGATTGGAGATTAGAAATTTGTTTTGCCCATTCGTGACCCAAAATAGCAGACATGTCATATATTTGAGGGCTTCTAGATGGTTTTACTCTACACTGGTGATTAAAATTAACTGGTCATCATTTTAAAGATTTATATCCCAGCCTTCAAATTATAGTCTGCTCTGATTAATTTGAATTATCTACTAATTCCATTTTTTTCCAAACCAAAAACACTACATGTTATTTATATTACAGAACAACTTTGATTGAACAAAATAAATCTGGGGGTAGAATTTCCCCATAGTTTTGGACACAATTGCCGATTCCAGTGCCCAAAGCTGCACCTGTTTGAAAAGTTTTTTTTCTGAGTTTCTGCAGAAAATTGTTTGTACATCGCAGACCATAAAATTTGCCGTGAACCAGTGCAATCAGGAGGTATTTTTAAAGGTAGCTTTTTCAAAACTATTTGCGCTTAAAAAATAGTCCTTGATATATTTAAGAGTCATAACTTGGTAACTTTTGATTAATATAGCTGAAAATGGGCCATCTGGTTCACGAATGTCCTTTAAGGAAGGAAATCTGCTGTCCTTACCTGGTCTGGCCTCCAGGTGACTCCAGACTCACAGCAATGTGGTTGACTCTCACATGCCCTCTGAAATAGCCTAGCAAGCCACTCAGTTGTATCAAACCGCTACAAAGTCGAAGAAAAGGAATGAAACCAGACGGACCACCCAGCATCAACCTAGGCACCAGAAACTACAACTGCAAGCCCAGCCCTGTCTACTCTGTAAAGTCCTCCTGACTAACATTTAGAGGCATTTGCCAAAATTGGGAGAGCTGTCCCACAGACTAATCTAGCAACAGCCTGACATAGTCATACACACGGAATCATACCTTGCAGCCAATGTCCCAGACACAACCATCACCAGCCCCAGGTATGTCCTGTCCCATCAGCAGGACAGACCCACCAGAGGCGGCAACACAGCAATATACAGTCAGGGGGGAATTGCCCTGGGAGTTCGCAACATTGACTCTGGACCCCATGAAGTCTCATGGCATCAGGTCAAACATGGGCAAGGAAACCTCCTGCTGATTACTACCTACTACACTCTCCACCACCACCACCCCACCCTCGGCTGATAAATCAGTACTTCTCCATGTTGAACATCAATTGCAAGAAGCACTGAGGGTGGCAAGGGCACAGAATGTACTCTGGGTGAGGGACTTCAATGTCCATCACCAAGAGTGGCTCAGTAGCACCACTACTGACTGAGCTGGCCGAGTGACAGTCCTTGACATCAAGGCAGCATCAAGGAGCCCTAGCAAAACTGGAGTCAATGGGAATCAGGTGGAAAACTGTCCACTGGTTGGAGTCATACCTAGCACAAAGGAAAATGGTTGTGGTTGTTGGCGGTCAATCATCTCAGTCCCAGGACATCATTGCAGGAGTTCCTCGGGGTAGTGTCCAAGGCCCAACCATCTTCAGCTGCTTCTTCAATCATAAGGTCAGAAGTGGGGATGTTCGCTGATGATTGCACAATGTTCAGCACCATTTGCTACTCCTCAGATACTGAAGTAGTCCAGGTTCATATGCAGCAAGACCTGGGCAACATCCAGGTTTGGGCTGGTAAGTTGCAAGTAACATTCGCACCACACAAGTGCCTGGCAATGACTATCCCAATCAAGAGAGAATCGAACCATCTTCCCTTGACAGTCAATCACTGAATCCCCCATTAGCAACATCCTGGGGGTCACCATTGACCAGATACTGCTGAAGGCACTGGATACTGCAAAGGTTATGGGCCCTGACAATATTCCGGCAATAGCACTGAAGATTTGTTCTCCAGAACTTGCCGCGCCCCTAGCCAAGCTGTTGCAGTACAGCTACAACACTGGCATCTACCCTGCAATGTGAAAAATTGCCCAGGTATGTCATGTCCACAAAAAGCAGGACAAATTTAATCCAGCCAATTATCGCCTTATCAGTCTACTCCCGTTCATCAGCAAAGTGATGGAAGGGGTCAACAGTGCTATCAAGAAGCTCTTGCTCAACAATAACCTACTCACTGACACTCAGTTTGAATTCTGCCAGGACCACTCAGCTCCTGACCTCATTATAGCTTTGGTCCAAACATAAATGCTGTGGCTGCAAGAGCAGGTCAGAGGCTAGAAATGCTGCAATGAGTAACTCACCTCCTGTCTCCCCAATGCCTGTCCATCATTTACAAGGCACAAGTCAGGAGTGTGATGGAATACTCTCCATTTGCTTGGATGGGTGCAGCTCCAACAACACTCAAAAGGTTCTACACCATCCAGGACAAAGCAGCTCGCTTGATTGGCACCCTGTCCACCACCTTCAACATTCATTCCCTCCACCACTGACGCACAGTGGCAACAATGTGTACCATCTACAAGATGCACAGCAGCAATGCACCAAGGCTCCATCGACAGCACCTTCTGGACCTGTGACCTCTACCACCTAGAAGAACAAGGGCAGCAGATGCATGGGAACACCATCACCTGCAAGTTCCCCTCCAAGCCACATACCATCCTGACTTGAAACTATATCGCCGTTCCTTCACTGTCACTGGGTCAAAATCCTGGAACTCCCTTTCTAACAGCACTGTTGGCGTATCTACATCCCAAGGACTGCAGAGGTTCAAGAAGGAAGCTCACCAACACCTTCTCAAGGGCAATTAGGGATGTGCGATAAATGCTGGCCTAGTCAGCAACACCCACATCCCTTGAACGGATAAAAAAAAGACAATGAATAAGCATTTTAAATCACACCATTAGTGAATAACTGAAAATTACAGAAAATTACTTTTAAAAAATATACAAGCTGTCATGAACACATGCTAAGCCGAATGATGATTTTTTAATCCATCGGTTGAAAACCTGAATTAAACTTTAAAAAGAAAGCAGAGGACAAAGGACTTGAATTAAACTTTAAAAAGAAAGTAGCTAAAATGGCCACTGCAATTTGCATCGAAATAACTCACATACCTAGGTATCAAGGTGAAGACGAATGTCCGGTTAATCTCCCACCAGAACAATGGCCTGTGAAATTTGAATAAGCTACCTGCCTCAGCTCCATTAACAAGACATTCAAAGCCATGTTGGAGCATTAACACAGGGGGAGATGTACCTCAAAGGGTAAACACTGAAACAATGAGACCCTGAGAGATTCATGATCTAATTAAATTGCAAAAGAGAGAATACACTGGACAATCATGTGACAGTCTCTCCATCTGTGTGAAAACTTGCAGTTTCTTTTTGCTACAGCAGACAAGCACCTGAGTTTGTCCAGTGCAGGACACAAGTGGGGTCTGACTGTGTATGTGTGTGTGTCTCTCTCTGTCTCTCCAGGCAACCCTATAAGTTTTGAACCCTGCCTGCTGGCTGCAAAACATCCAAGCCTATCATTGCTGCAGACAGAGACCCCGGGAGAAAACCATCTGCAAGTAATCTCTGGATTGTTAACTGGGCCACGAGCAAATTGGCAGAGCGTAAATAAGACTAGAGATGATGCATGGCTCAAAACCTGGTGAGAGAGAAATGGGTACTGGGGAAAGTATATCATAGAGACGGTCTTCACCTGAACCCTGCTACGGCCAATGTTCTGATGAGTCATAGAACTAGGGTGATAGAGAAAGCTTTAAACTAAATAGTGAGGGAGGGATCATGTGAGGGGAGATGTGGTAAATTAAAGGGAAACAACAAGGAAATAGAGCAGGGTAGCGAATGGGTAATGATAACCAGAGTGTGACAGGAAGGGACAGAGCATGCAAACTTAAGAGTGTACCAACAGATAAGGCCAGAGATTGCAGAAATGGTAAAAAGGAACAGTTAAAGGCTTTGTATCTGAATGCACACAGCATTCGTAACAAAATGGATGAACTGATGAAACAAAAAATCTTCCCTGGATATGGGGGCAGTGCCAGAGGATTGGAAAGTGGCAAATGTGACATCCTTATTCAAGAAAGGGTGTAAGGACAGTCCGAGCAACTACAGGCCAGTTAGTTTAACATCAGTGGTGGGTAAGGTTTTAGAAACAATATTCAGGGAAAAACTCAACAGGCACTTCGAGAGCGTTGAGTTAATTAAGGATAGCCAGTGTGGATTTGTATAAGACAGATCATGCTTGACTAATTTAGTTGAAATTTGTCATGAAGTAACAGAGAAAGACGTTGCGTATATGGATTTTAAGAAAATATTTGACAAGGTATCATATAAAAGGTTGGTTAACAAAATTGAGGCTCATGGAATAGCAGAGTCAGTGTCCAATTGGATAAAAAAAATTGGCTTAAGGACAGAAATCAGCAAGTCATAGCAAATGGTTGTTTTTCAGACTGGAAGATGATAGACAGTGGTGCTCCCCAAGGGTCAGTGCTGGGACCACTGCTTTTATGATATATATTTTTAATTAACTGGATCTTGGAATACAGAATAGAATCTCAAAATTTGCTGACAACACCAAACTTGGAGATGCGGCAAACAGTGAGGATGATATAAACCATCTGCAACAGGACATAGATAGGCTAGCAGAACAGGCAGAGAGGTGGCAGAAGGAATTTAATACTGACAAGTGTGAGGTGATGCATTTTGGCAGAAGGAATAGGGAGAGGCAATATAGACTTAATGGCACAGTTCTAAAGATTCTGTAGGAACAGAGGGACCTGGGGGTGCATGTGTATCGATCTTTGAAGGCGGCAGGACATATTGGGAGAGTGGTTAGAAAAGTCAATAGGATCTTGGGATTCATAAATAGAGGCATTGAGTTCAAAAGCAGGGAAGTTATGCTGAACCTTTATAAACTCTGGTTAGGCCCCAACTGGAGAATTGTGTCCAGTTCTGGTCACCGACACTATAGGAAGGATGTGAGGGTCCTTGAGAGGGTGCAGAGGAGATTTACCAGAATGGTTCCAGGGACGGGGGATTTTAGTTACAAGGTTAGGTCGGAAAAACTGGGTTTGTTCTCTTTAGAACAAAGGAGATTGAGAGGAGAGTTAATAGAAGTGCGCAAGCTTATGACATGCTTAGATAACTTAAAGAAGGAAAATTGTTCCCATTAACTAATGGTACAAGGACTAGGGGCCACAGATTGAAAGTTTTAGGCAAAAGATGCAGACGGAATATGAGGAAGAATTTTTTTATGCAGCAGGTGGTAATGACCTGGAACTCGCTGCCCACAAGGGTGGTGGAAGTGGAGACAAACAATGATTTCAAGAGGAAGTTGGATGGCCACCTGAGAGAAATAGACTTACAGGACTACGGGGATCGAGCTGGGGAGGGGAACTGACTGCATAGCTCCGTGGCATGGACGTGATGGGCCAAATGGCCTCCTTCTGTGCCGTAAATGACTCTATGACTCTAAATGATTCTATGTTAGCACAGATTGAAATAGATATGGATGATGTGATAGCCATTACGGAGACATGGTTGCAAAGTGACCACGGCTGAGACCTGAATATTGAAGGGTTTTAACAATTCGGGAGGACAAAAAGCTAGGAAAAAGTAGAGGGGTAGATCTGTTAATTAAGGATGTCAGTACAGTAGTGAGAGATGACCTTTGCTCGAAAGAGCAAGACGTAGAATCAGTTTGGGTACAGATAAGAAATAGGAAAGGTAGGAGGTCACTTGTGGGAATCGTTTATTGGGCCCCTAACAGCTACACTGTAGGACAGAGTATAAAGGAAGAAATAAATGGGGCGTTTAAGAAAGTTACTGCAATAATTATAGGTGACATTAATCTACACATTGATTGGGCGAATCAGATTGGCAAAGGTAGCCTGAGAAATGAGTTCATAGAGTGAATTTGGGATAATTTCTTAGAACAGGGTTGTCCAACCTTTTCACGTGGGGGAGGGGCTGGGGGGCACATTACAATTTTTATCTTAAATGGGGGGGCCAGTGAGACAATTTCGGAATGATAAAGGCATTAAATTTATTTTTCTATTAATTAAAACAATAGAGGTGCATTTTTGTGAAGTAGATTTAATTCATCTTCTTCTTTGGCCTCCTTGTCTCGAGAGACAATGGGTAAGCACCTGGAGGTGGTCAGTAGTTTGTGAAGCAGCACCTGGAGTGGCTATTAAGGCCAATTCTAGAGTGACAGACTCTTCCACAGGTGCTGCAGATAAAATTGGTTGTCGGGGCTGTTACACAGTTGGCTCTCTCCTTGCGCTTCTGTCTTTTGTCCTGCCAAAAGCTAAGTCTCTTCGACTCGCCACTCTTTAGCCCCGCCTTTACGGCTGTCCGCCAGCTCTGACGATCGCTGGCAACTGACTCCCACGACTTGTGATCAATGTCACAGGACTTCATGTCTGTTTGCAGACGTCTTTAAAGCGGAGACATGGACGGCTGATGGGTCTGATACCAGTGACGAGCTCGCTGTACAATGTGTCCTTGGGGATCCTGCCATCTTCCATGCAGCTCACATGGCCAAGCCATCTCAGGCGCCGCTGGTTCAGTAGGGTGTATAAGCTGGGGATGTTGGCCGCCTCGAGGACTTCTGTGTTGGAGATATGGTCCTGCCACCTGATGCCAAGGATTCTCCGGATGCAGCGAAGATGGAATGAATTGAGATGTTGCTTTTGGCTGACATACGTTGTCCGGGCCTTGCTGCCGTAGAGCAAGGTACTGAGGACACAGGCTTGATCCACTCGGACTCTTGTGTTCCGTGTCAGTGCGCCATTTTCCCACACTCTCTTGGCCAGTCTGGACACAGCAGCGGACGCCTTTCCCATGCGCTTGTTGATTTCTGCATCGAGAGACAGGTTACTGGTGATAGTTGAGCCTAGGGAGGTGAACTCTTGAACCACTTCCAGAACATGGCTGCCGATATTGATGAATGGAGCATTTCTGACGTCCTGTCCCATGATGTTCGTTTTCTTGAGGCTGATGGTTAGGCCAAATTCATTGCAGGCAGCCGCAAACCTGTCAATGAGTCTCTGCAGACACTCTTCAGTGTGAGATGTTTATTCAGCATCGTCAGCAAAGAGGAGTTCCCTGATGAGGACTTTCCGTAGTTTGGTCTTCGCAGGTAAGGTTGAACAACCTGCCATCTGATCTTGTGTGGAGGAAAATTCCTTCTTCTGATGACTTGAACGCATGTGAGAGCAGCAGGGAGAAGAAGATCCCAAACAGTGTAGGTGCAAGAACACAGCCCTGTTTCACACCACTCAGGATGGGAAAGGGTCTGATGAGGCGTCGCTATGCTGAATTGTGCCTTTCATATTGTCATGTAATGAGGTGATGATACTTAGTAGCTTTGGTGGACATCCGATCTTTTCTAGTAGTCTGAAGAGACCACTTCTGCTGACGAGGTCAAAGGCTTTGGTGAGATCAATGAAAGCAACGTAGTGGGGCATCTGTTGTTCACGGCATTTCTCCTGTAGCTGGCGAAGGGAGAACAGCATGTCAATGCTGGATCTCTCTGCTTGAAAGCCACACTGTGCTTCAGGGTAGACACGCTCAGCCAGCTTCTGGAGCCTGTTTAAAACAACTCGAGTGAAGACTTTCCCCACTATGCTGAGCAATGAGATTCCATGGTAGTTGTTGCAGTCACCGCGGTCACCCTGGTTCTTATAGAGGGTGATGATATTGGCATTGCACATGTCCTGTGGTACTGATCCCTCATCCCAGCACAGGCAAAGCAGTTCGTGGAGTGCTGAAAGTATAGCAGGCTTGGCACTCTTGATTATTTCAGGGGTAATGCCCTCCTTCCCAGGGGCTTTTCCGCTGCCTAGAGAATCAATGGCATCACTGCATTCCGATTTTGTTGGCTGTACGTCCAGCTCATCCATGACTGGCAGAGACTGGGCTGCATTGAGGGCGGTCTCAGTGACAACATTCTCCCTGGAGTACAGTTCTAGGTAGTGCTCAACCCAGCGGTCCATTTGCTTGCGTTGGTCAGTGATTGTGTCCCCTGATTTAGATTTGAGGGGGGCAATCTTCCTGATGGTTGGCCCAAAAGCTCTCTTAATGCCATCCTACATTCCTCTGATGTTTCCGGTGTCGGAGGCCAGCTGAATACGAATGCATAGGTGTTGCCAGTAGTCATTTGCGCAGCGCCTGGCTGTTCTTTGTGCAGTGCTTCTGGCTGCTTTAAGTGCCACGGATATTAACTCACTGGGGGCTTTCTTGTAGTTCAACAGTGCAATGTGCTTAGTGGCTATGACAGGTTCCAGCTCTTCAAAATGAGATTGAAACCAGTCTGCATTCTGCTTCACACGTTTGCATAGGTGGTCATTGCTGAGTCATAGACGGCGTCTCTGATGTGGGCCCACTTAGTATCTGCATCCCCTGTCGGAGTTTTTTGAAGGGCTTTTTCAAGTGAATTTTGAAACTTATGTAACAGCTGTGGATAAGAAATTCTGTTAGTGTTGATGCGCGGGTGGCCCTTCTGCTTGGAGTGATGCAGCTTCTTTGGTTTGAGTGTAACCTTGCTGCACACCAGGGAGTGGTCGGTGTTGCAGTCTGCACTGTGGAAGCTGCGTGTGAATTGAACACTGTTTAAGGAGGCTCGCCTTGTGAATGATGAGGTCCAGCTGGTGCCAACAACGTGATCTTGGGTGCCTCCAAGAAACCTAGTGACAGGGTTTAGTATGAAAGAATGAGTTGGTGATGCAGAGGTTGTGATAGGTACACAACTCCAGCAGTCTCTGTCCATTCTCATTCATCCTTCCAATGCCATAGCGCCCAAGGCAGGAGGGCCATGAATCATGGTCGGCCCCAACCCTGGCATTAAAGTCCCCCAGCAGGAACAAATGTTCGGTATTGGAAATAAGCCTAACTTATTGACTTACTTCCTGGTCACTATATTGGACAATAGAGTCAGAGAGTCATACAGAACAGAATAGGCCCTTCAGCCCATCGTGTCTGTGCCGGCCATCAAGCACCTATCTATTCTAATCCCATTTTCCAGCACTTGGCCCGTAGCCTTGTATGCTATGGCATTTCAAGTGCTCATCTAAATACTTCTTAAATGTTGTGAGGGTTCCTGCCTCTACCACCTCTTCAGGCAGTGTGTTCCATATTCCAACCACCCTCTGGGTGAAAAAATCTTTGCTCAAATCCCCTCTAAACCTCCTGCCCCTTAGCTTAAATCTATGCCCCCTGGCTATTGACACCTCTGCTACGGGAAAATGTTTCTTCCCATCCACCTTATCTACCCCCCTTATAATTTTGGATACAATTTTGACACTGATTTAGTGAGATACATGGCATTTTCTTTTCCTTGCACAAGTAGTCAATGTTTGCCTGCACTTCTTAATGCGGAGTATTCTGGATAGATGTCATTCTATCAGGAGTGATCTTGATCACTCTCTCTCTCTGCCATCCCCCTTCCCCTCTCTCCCCCCTTTCTCCATCCTCTCTCCCTCACTCCGCCCTCTGTCCTCCTTTCCCTCGCTCTCTCACTGTCCCCCTTTCTCTCTCTCTCTGTCCCCCTTTCTCTCTCTCTCTCTGTTCCCCTTTCTCTCTCTCTCTCTGTCCCCTTCCTCTGTCTTCACAAAGGAGGAGACAAATATCACACCAGAAATATTGGGGAACACAGGGCTTAGTGAGAGAGAAGAACTGAAGGAAATCAGTATTAGTAGAGAAATGGTGTTCGGGAAATTGATGGGATTGAAGGCCAATAAATCCCCAGGGCCTGATAATCTACATCCCAGAGTACTTAAGGAAGTGCCCCTAGAAATAATGGTTGCATTGGTGGTCACCTTCCAAGATTCTATAGACTCTGGAACAGTTCCTACAGATTGGAGGGTAGCTAATGTAACCCCACTATTTAAAAAGTGAGGTAGAGAGAAAGCAGGGAATTATAGACCAGTCAGCCTGACGTCAGTAGTGGGGAAAATTATCAAAGATTTTATAGCAGAGCACTTAGAGAACAGTGGTAAAATCGGACAGAGTCAGCATGGATTTACAAAAGAGAAATCATGCTTGACAAATCTACTAGAATTCTTCGTGGATGGAACTAGTAGAGTTGGTGAGGGGAAGCCAGTGGATGTGGTTTATTTGGACTTTCAGAAGGCTTTCGACAAAGTCCCACTTAAGAGACTGGCGTGTAAAATTAAAGCACATGGGATTGGGGGTAGTATATTGCGATGGATCGAAAATTGGTTGGCAGACAGGAAATAAAGAGTAGGGATAAATGGGTCTTTTTCCGAGTGGCAGACAGTGACTAGTGGGGTACTGCAGGGATCGGTGCTAGGACCCCAGCTTTTCGTAATATATATTAATGATTTAGATGAGGCAACTAAATGTAATATCTCCAAATTTGCAGATGACACAAAGCTGGGTGGGAGTGTAAGTTGTGAGGAAGATGCAGAGAAGCTTCAGGGTGATTTGGACAAGTTGAGTGAGTGGGCTAATGCATGGCAGATGCAGTATAATGTGGATAAATGTGAGGTTATCCACTTTAGTAGCAAAAATAGGAAGGCAGATTATTATCTGAATGGCTATAAACTGAGAGAGGGGAATACGCAGTGAGACCTGGGTGTTCTCATACACCAGTCGCTGAAGGTAAGCATGCAGGTCTAACAGACGGTAAAAAAGGCAAATGGTATGTGCCTTCCCAGCGAGAGGATTCGAGTACAGGAGCAAGGATGTCTTGCTGCAATTATACAGGGCCTTGGTGAGGCCACACCTGGAATATTGTGTGCAGTTTTGGTCTCCTTATCTGTGGAAGGATGTTCTTGCTATAGAGGGAGTGCAGCGAAGGTTTACCAGACTGATTCCTGGGATGGCAGAGCTGACGTATGAGGAGAGATTGAGTCAGTTAGGATTATATTCGCTAGAGTTCAGAAGAGTGAGGGGGGATCTCGTAGAAACCTATAAAATTCTAACAGGATTTGACAGGTTAGAAGCAGGAAGGATGTTCCCGATGGTGGGGGAGTCTAGAGCCAGGGATCATAGTCTCAGGATACGGGGCAAACCTTTCAGGACTGAGATGAGGAGAAATTTCTTCACCCAGAGAGTGGTGAGTCTGTGGAATTCGCTACCACAGAAAGCAGTTGAGGCCAAAACATTGTATGTTTTCAAGAAGGAGTAAGATATAGCTCTTGGGTCTAAAGGGTTCAAAGGGTATGGGGCGAAAGCGGGAACAGGTTACTGAGTTGGATGATCAGCCATGATCATAATGAATGGTGGAGCAGGCTCGAAGGGCCGAATCGCCTACTCCTGCTCCTATTTTCTATGTTTCTCTCTCACGCTTTCTGTCCCCCTTTCCCTCCCCCTCTCTCTCTGTCCCCCTTTCCCTCTCTCTCTCTCTCTGTCCCCCTTTCCCTCCCCCTCTCTCTCTGTCCTCCTTTCCCTCCCTCCCTCTGTCCCCCTTTCCCTCCCTACCTCTCCGAATTTGTCCAAGTTCAGAAACTGTTGCTCCTGATGTCAGGATCTTTCAGCTGTGAAACTGACTTGCAATCTTTTCTTAAAGCCAATCTAACAATACGGAATTTCTCATCTCCAGTCTCGGATTCCCAGCCAGGATGAGAAACAGGGTGCAGCTTACAGCCACGGGCCGGATGGAAACCTCTGGAGGACTGAATGCTGGCCCCCGGGCCGTATGTTGGTCTACTCTGTCTTAGAGCAGTACGTTCTAGTTGCAACCAGGGAGCAGGCTATTCTAGACCTGGTAATATGCAATGAGACAGTATGAAGCAATAGCCTCATGGTAAAGGAGTCACTAGGCAACAGTGATCATAACATGATAGAATTTCACGTTGAGTTTGAAAGTGAGAAATGTGGGTTTAAGACTAGTTTTTTAAACTTAAATAAAGGTAACTTTAAGGGCAAGAAGGCAGAGTTGGCCAAAGTGAACTCGTAAACTAGGCTAACAGGTAAAACAGTAGAGATGCAGTGGCAGACTTTTAAGGAGATATTTAATAACTCTCAGCAAAGATTATCCTGTAAGATTCTTTGAGAAGGATGCATCATCCGTGGCTAAATAAGGTAGTTAAGGATAGTATCAAATTGAAAGAAATACTGTACCAATCTACGAAGATTAGTGGCAAGTCAGAGATTGGACAGAAATTAAGAACCAGCAAAGGACGACAAAAAAGGGAGAAATTAGAGTATGAGAGAAAGCTAGCTAGAAATATAAAAACTGAGAGTAAGAGTTTCTACAAGTATTTAAAAAGGAAAAGAGCAACTAAAGCGAGTGTTAGTCCTCTAGAGAGAGTATCTGGGGAATAAATAAAGGAAAACAAGGAAATGGCAGAAGCGTTGAACAGGTATTTTGTGTCTGTTTTCACTGTAGAAGACTTAGAAAACTTCCCAAAGATACTTGAAAATCAAGAGGCGAAAGGGAGGGTCTTAAAAGAAGTGGCTGCAGAGATAGTAGAGGCATTGGTTATAATCTTCCAAAATTCTTTGGATTCTGGAAGGGCCCCAGTGGATTCAAGAAAGGAGGGAGACAGAAAGCAGGAAACTATCGGCCAGTTAGCCTAACATGTCATAGGGAAATTTCCAGAATCCATTATTAAGGAGGTTATAGCAGGATACTTAGAATATCATAATGGGATCAAGCAGAATCAACATGGTTTTGTGAAAAGGAAATCGTGTTTAACTAATTTATTACAGTTCTTTGAGCAGGTATCAAGCAAGGTGGATAAAGGAAACCTGTCGATGTGATGTACTTGGATTTCCAAAAGGCATTTGATAAGGTGTCACATCAAGGTTACTACACAAAATAAGAGGGCATGAATAAAGGACTGATTAGCTAACAGGAAGCAGAGTAGGGATAAATGGGGCATGTTTGGGTTGGCAAGCTGTAACTAAGAGAGTGCCACAGAGATCAGTTCTGGAGCCTAAACTATTTACAATCTATATAAATGACTTGGATGAAGGGGTGAATGTATGGTAGCTAAATTTGCCGATGACACCAAGATAGGAAGGAAAGTGTCAAGAGGAGGTAAAGAGTCTACAAAGGGCAAAAATTTGGCAGATGGAGTATAGTGTGGGAAAGTGTGAACTTATCCACTTCAGCAGGAAGTATATAAAAGCAGTATTCTATTTAAATGGAGAGGGATTGCAACTCGGTGGTATAAGGGATCGGGGTGTCCTGGTACATGAATCACAAAACATTAGTATGAAAGTACAGCAAGTGATTAGGAAGGAAATGGTGGCATTTATTGCAAGGGGAATGGAATATAAAAGTAGGGAAGTTTTACTGCAGCTGTACAGGGCATTAGTGAGACCACATCTGGAGCACTGTGTATAGTTTTGGTCTCCTTATTTGAAAAAGGATATCATTGCATTAGAAGCAGTTCCAAGGTTCACTCGACTCATTCCTGGGATGAAAGACTTATCTTATGAAGAAAGGTTGAACAGGTTGGACCTTTACCCATTGGAGTTTAGAAGAATGACAGGTGATCTTATTGAAAAATATAAGATCCAGAGGGACTTGATAGAGTGGATACCGGGAAGATGTTTCCTCTTGTGGGGGAGAACAGAACTAGGGGACACAGTTTAAAATTAGGAGGCCTCCCTTTTAAGGCAGAGATGATGAGAATTTTTTTCTCTCAGAGGGTCGTCAGTCTATAGAATTCTCTTACCCAGAAAACAGTGGAGGCTGGGTCATTGAATTTATTCAAGGCTGAGTTAGATAGATTTTTGATAGAGAAGGAAGTCAAGGGTTATGGGGGGCAGACAGGAAAGTGGAGTTGAGACCACAATCAGATCAACCATGATCTTATCGAATGCCCTGGCAAGCTCGAAGGGCAAAATGGCTACTCCTGATCCTATGCTCCTAGTACCCTCCAGTACTGAACCCCAGTGTTATACAGTAACAGACCTGTACCCACAATACTGTACCCATGTTATATAGTGACATACCTGTACCCACCGGTACTGTATCCTAGTTACAGTGACAGATCTGTACCTACCAATACAGTGTTATCGTGACAGACCTGTACCCACCAGTACTGTAGCTGTGTTACACAGCAACAGACCTGTACCCTCCAGTAGTGTACCTGTGTTATACAATGTGTCATGAAAACCCTATATGACAAATGGGAAATATAAATTTCATTGGTTGGAACCTTGCCTTGGACTTTTACTGGAAATTCTTACAAGTAATTTTTTTTAAAAGTAAACTGCCAGCCAAGATGGCCACTGCAATTTACATTTGAAACACCAAAAGACTGGACTGGAGATGACAAGTCTGATTCAACCTAGCCAGAACAATCGGGTGCTCTCAGAGATTAAATTACTTGTGATGGCCTTATCAGCACGGTCGTCAGGGCCATCTACACCCATTGACTTTGAAACAGCCAACCATCCACCACCACCCCTCCCCCACCCCCCCAACCACCCACCAAGTGAGACTGAACAGCTTGAGGTGCAGCACCTTGAATCTAAGAGAAGATTCCAGAAAAAATCTCACTAAAACAACAAAGGTGCTTGATAGTGTCATGCTACTGCCTGCGCAGCTCTGGAGAGACTGTAAGCTTTGTCACACAGAAAGCAGAGGGAATAACTGAAAAGCTATCAACAACGCAGCACTCTCCATCTCTCCCCATTAAAGATCAAGACCCAGCTGCAACTGGGTTAACCCCTCAAATGTACGACCACCACACTCAGCAACCAGGGGTCAAGAATCAAACCCCTCTTCTGCCTTCAGGAGCCCTGAGAAAAGTAAGCCTACCACTGTGCATGTGCCCAGCGAGGACTTCAGGAATACAATTTCAGCTGAGGACTATTCAACTCACAAACTGCATTTAAATTCCATTTATTCCAAACTTTAATCTAACCACCAAATCTGTTTACCCTCTGTAATATATTTGTGCACGTGAGTCTCATGTGAATGTGTGCGTGAATGTTAGCATTTTAACCAGGTTACAGTGTGAAAAGTAATAAACTTACATCTTTCTTGTTTAAACTCAAGAAAACCTGTCTGATTGGTTCTTTTTCAATTACATTAGAGGGACAAGAGCAAGCGCTCACTGAGATGGTAGGCTCAATCACCGTGTTGAAGAAAAAGATAAACCCTGTTGCGGGCAAACCTCCTCATTTGGCCATAACAAATGACAGACCTGTACCCACCAGTACTGTACCCCTGTGTTATACAGCTGTCAACATTCCGTTGAGATATAGCCCAGTTTTGAAAGAACAAGACCTATAATTGTGCTGCTGGCTGTGTTTCACAGTCTAATATGGAAATTGCACTCACCCACCATCCCACATTGCTGCAATACCAGTGTTGCGTTCTTACATATGAAGATACAAGTCAGCAGGATTCTGCTCCTCGTTCAGTATGTCAGTCACAAGCTTGAAATAGCCTCTATTTATATTCCAAATGCTGTTTATTCCTGATCCCATTCTCCTTTCCAACTTTCACCCTCTTCTCTTGCTAACTCTTACAGAATTGATTATATTATTAAAAAAACTGCAAGGAAAGATTGCATATATACTGCATTGACTCTCAGAATCAGAGAATCATACAGGATAGGAGGCCCATCATCCCTGTGCCAGCTCTTCAGCAGAGCTATCCAATTAATCCCATTTCCCCCACACACAGCCCTATAAATGCTTCCCCTTCAAGTATTTATCGAATGCGCTTTTGGAAGTTATTATTGAATCTGCTTCCACTGCCCTTTCAGGCAGCGCATTCCGGATCACAACAACTCACTGTGTAAAAAAATTCCCTCATCTCCCCCTCTGTTTCTTTTGCTAAATATCTTAAATCTGTGTCCTCTGGTTACCAACCCTCCTGCCAGTGGAAACAGATTCTCCTCATTTACTCTATCAAAACCCTTCATGATTTTGAACACCTCTATCAAATCTCCTCTTAATCTTCTCTATACTAAGGAGAACAATCCCACTCTCTCCACATAACTGAAGTTCCTTATCCCTGGAACAAAGAACAAAGAACAGTACAGCACAGGAACAGGCCATTTGGCCCTCCAAGCCTGCGCCGATCTTGATGTCTATCTAAACTAAAACCTTCTGCACATCCGGGGACCGTATCCCTCTATTCCCATCCCATTCATGTACCTGTCAAGACGCCCCCCAAACATTGCCATCGCACCTGCCTCCACCACCTCCCCCGGCAGCAAGCTCCAGGCACTCACCACCCTCTGTGTAAAGAACCTGCCTCGCACATCCCCTCTAAACTTTGCCCCTCTCACCTTAAACCTATGCCCCCTAGTAATTGACTCTTCCACCCTGGGAAAAAGCTTCTGACTATCCACTCTGTCCATGCCACTCATAACTTTGTAAACCTCTATCATGTCGCCCCTCCACCTCCGTCGTTCCAGTGAAAACAATCCGAGTTTATCCAACCTCTCCTCATAGCTAATGCCCTCCAGACCAGGCAACGTCCTGGTAAACCTCTTCTGTATCCTCGCCAAAGCCTCCACATCCTTCTGGTAGTGTGGCGACCAGAATTGCACGCAATATTCTAAGTGTGGCCTAACTAAAGTTCTGTACAGCTGCAACATGACTTGCCAATTTTTATACTCTATGCCCCGACCGATGAAGGCAAGCATGCCGTATGCCTTCTTGACTACCTTATCCACCTGCTTTGCCACTTTCAGTGACCTGTGGACCTGTACGCCCAGATCTCTCTGCCTGTCAATACTCCTAAGGCTCTGCCATTTACTGTATACTTCCCACCTGCATTAGACCTTCCAAACTGCATTACCTCACATTTGTCCGGATTAAACTCCATCTGCCATTTCTCCGCCCAAGTCTCCAACCGATCTATATCCTGCTGTATCCTCTGACAATCCTCATCACTAACCAGAACTCCACCAACCTTTGTGTCGTCCGCTACATTTTCCTCCAAATCATTTATATCTGCTACAAAGAGCAAAGGTCCCAGCACTGATCCCTGCGGAACACCACTAGTCACATCCCTCCATTCAGAAAAGCACCCTTGCACTGCTACCCTCTGTCTTCTGTGACTGAGCCAGTTCTGTATCCATCTTGCCAGCTCACCTCTGATCCTGTGTGACTTCACCTTTTGTACCAGTCTGCCATGAGGGACCTTGTCAAAGGCTTTACTGAAGTCCATATAGATAACATCCACTGCCCTTCCTTCATCACTTCCTCAAAAAACTCAATCAAATCAGTGAGACACGACCTCCCCTTCACAAAACCATGCTGCCTCTCGCTAATAAGTTCGTTTGTTTCCAAATGGGAGTAAATCCTGTCCCAAAGAATCCTCTCTAAAGTCGTTTACCGTGATGAATACTGTGGAATGATTAAGAAGAGTGTGGACAGACAGCACAAATACACAAAGCTTAATTGGTGACTCTTATTGTGACAGTCTTTTAGGAGTGGAAAGATTTGGCCAAGAAAGGGAGATGCGGTATCACTGGAGTTGAATGAGGGTCACTGTTTAAAAACAAAGGATCGCCCATCCAAGCCAGAGATGAGGAAAAATCCCCTCTCCCAGAGGGTTGCGAGTCCCCGGAACCCCCCTCCCCAAAAGGCATTGGAAGCAGAGTCCCCGAACATTTCCAAGGCAGAACTAGATAGACTCCTGACAAGCAAGGGGGTGAAAGGCCATCGGGGGTCATGGAGAATGTGGAGTTGAGGTTACAATCAGATCAGCCATGATCCCATTCAACAGCACAGCAGGGTCGAGGGGCCGAGTGGCCGACTCCTGCTCCCAATTCCTATGTTCATAACTGCATTTAACATTTTAAAAAAGTTCAAATCTGAAATTAATCAAATTTTAAGAGGACAAAACCCTGGTCCAACCAAATTACATTTGAAATGAAGCAAGGGAATAGATGAGAGAAATTACTACATATTATTAATAATTCATTCAAGAAAGACGTGGTGCCAGGCTGGTGGAAAGCTCACATTATATCTATATTTTAGAAGGGAGATGGAACATATACAGGGAACTTTAGACCAGTCAGCTTTACAGCAGTAGTCAGAAAAATAAACTAATGTCTACAAAAGGAGAGCATGAGAAGATCTCGAAACCAAAAAGAGAATAATTATTAGGAAGCATGGATTTCACAAGGTAAAGTCTTGCTAGAGCAACCTTATTGAATTTTTTGAAAAAGTAACACGAAGAGTAGACAAGGGTAATGCAGTAGATGTAATTGATTCAGATTTCTCCAAGATCTGGGATATGATACCACGTAATAGACTCATGAATCAGGTCAGAGAATGCGGAGTCAGGGGACAAGTAGCAGAATAATTAATTATCCAATTGCAAGACAGACAGTCGGGGTAAAGGGTTGTTATTTGGAGCAGCAGAAGGTAGGAAGTGATGTTCCATAAGAATCAGTGCTGGGACCACTGCTGTTCACAACTTATATTAATGCAGTTCACACCAAACCATGGGAAAGACAATACTGAGGAAGACTGTGACAAATTACCGGACGATATGAACAAATGTACAGAATGGGCATATAATTGGCAAAAGAATTTCAACATGGATTATATTTTGGCAACAGCATCATATGAGTGTGTTAAGCATCGGCAATCTGGCTTATCAAAGAGTTTTCAAAGACAATTTGGTGTTTCCCATGATAATTCCCATGCTCTAATGAAATATTTCACAAACAAACAAATGATTCATAAGCAACTCAGACTGCAGTTCCAAAGAATAAAATTGAAGTTGTCAGCTTTGAACACACCCCGAACTTAACTGGCATTGGAAAACTAACGGATCCCAGAGACAGGTCAAGATCAGTAGATTACAGAGACTGGAAAAGTGTTAGTGCATTCTAAAACATCAAGTTATTGCAATCCAAGGAAACTCCAATGGTTTTGTAGCACTCTGTTTGATCAAGGTGAGACTTGTTTAACTGGACGGGTCAAACCGTGACATCATAGAGCAAGTCTGACCCTCACACTGTACATCACAGTGAGACCAGACATCACAATCGGTTTGTAAACTGAGTTAATTTGAGGCAGGAGGCTGTAAGAGCAGTTTGAGTGAAGGAAAGGGAGCTGCACTGACCGTAACTAACTGGCTGATCTGTCTCGGAGTGAATGTGGTCGGGGAGAAGATCTGAGCAGCTTTTCATTAGGCAGAGGACACAAGCAATGGAAATATCATCAGCCAGCTGATAAGACAGAAGGTTGAGAGGTTTGAAAATTTTGTCTGAACCTGTTTATTTTGTAGCATTGTGAAAGTTAGCCGAGTATTATGATTGATATCGGTAGATTAATAGAGTTCATTTTGTTATTGGTGGATCTCCCTTGGCATTGCTCACAGGTAGTCTGGAAGCTGGTTAATGATGGTTACAGATGCCCACTACCGGCTCCCTCACTGACGACCAGCTACTTCCAGCTTGGTCCTCACTCCCTGTTCTGTAAATGTAGACAACTACCGCCCATTAGCAGATCTCCCATGGCACTACCTAGGATAGACTCGAGTAGGTAAGAGTCACAAATATTTACTGGGGGCCACCAGTAACAGGGGTATTAACAATCCAGACAATGGCATCACTGTCCATCACTCATGTCCCTGTTCTCTGGGTCGCAGGCACCTGGAAAAGTTTCAGTGTATTCTACAACATATAGAGTTATCATAACCCAAGGAAACTCACAGGGTTTTGTAACACTCTGTTTGATCAAGGTGAGACTTGTTTAACTGGACGGGTCAAACCGTGACATCACAGAGCAAGTCTGACCCTCACACTGTACATCACAGTGAGATCAGACATCACAATCGGTTTGTAAACTAATTTAATTTGAGGCAGGAGGCTGTACGAGCAGTTTGAGTGAAGGAAAGGGAGCTGCACTGACTGTAACTAACTGGCTGATCTGTCTAGGAGTGAAGGTGGTCGGGGAGAAGATCTGAGCAGTTTTGTGATGGAGAAGACAGCGAGCTGAGAGAGGGAGGGAGGAAGAAAACCTTCACAAGATGGTGCGACTGACAGAGCCAGCTATTGGAGCAAATAGGTACGTTATCAATCCCTTCCATTCTTTGGAGCTGTCGGTAACATCATCTGTAGGCAGTCATGTCTTCCGGGGTGGGGGGGTGGGGAGTGAAAGAAGGGAGTGGCCCTGTTAAACAGATCATGGAAATATTGCTTGAGTTCCGTTCCGAAAAAGTTTACATCTTATTTAAAACTGTAAAAAATCTGGAGCTCAGTCTCGGCCTCAGTCAATGATACTGAAGGAATCGGTTAGAAACACTTGTCCCAAGCATTTCTGCTGTCCTCTGACATCATCAATCCCTCGCTCCATGCCAAGGCCCTCCTCCCAGGTCAGATGCCTCAGGTACTGCCCTCTAAAAGCCTCTCATTGTGACAGACAAGCTCCTGGTGCCAGTGACCCTGGATCACCTGATGGCATTGCAGCCATTCTGGAGCTTCACTGTGATTCTGGAGAAGGAAACAGCTGATTGACTCCAGAATCTTTAATACTCAGCTAACATCAGAATCTGTGGCCAGGAACATCACCAGAAAAGAGACATGTCCATAAGTAATGGTGTACTCTGAATCTGCATTCAGCATTTCCAGGTTAAATGGTTTAACTAGCAGTGGAACTAGAAAATGCCTAGAGATGTCTCGTTACAATCCAGTGATTCTTATCTTTTTTTGCTTCTTCTTCCAGACATACATGGTTGGTGTCAGCATGAGCAAGAGGAAATTTCCATCAAATTACCCACAGACTAAAGGTCGAGTAACAAAAGCACAAAGAACAAGTGTACCACGACACACAACAAGCAGCACATCCTGCCCCAAACCAACTCAAAATACCACAAAGGAGGGAGCCGTGTCCCTGAAATTCTCCTCACCACATCCCTCTGTGTCCCATCCATTTCTCAGTGCCAACTCCATAGCTTTTCATTTGTTGGTTTAATTTGACGGCCAACAACAACCCACTGGTCCATCCAGACACTCCTCCAATGGCTGGAGATGGTGTGACACTGACTCTCTCTCCCTTCTGGTTTATTTCCCATCCCCACCAGGTCTATCATTTCCACCAGCTCTTCCTAGATTTACTTTGACATCTATTTTTAATTGTTCATTGGGAAATTTGCCCCACACCCTCTTCCCCATCTTAGCCCCCAGGCTGGACCTTCACGTCCGGCCCTCATGTCCCCGCATCGGCATCAAGCAGAGTAACCCTGCTCCAACTCCAGGCTCAGTTAGATATTGCTCAGGACTAACTGCACTGGCACTAGCTAGGACCCATTCCGTACAGTCAGCTCTGACCAATATCGGCTAGAGCTCCACCTTGGGACTGAAGTTGAAGGTCTCGAGAGGGAACGCTCTGGTTGTTGCCTCCATGGTGTAGAGTGGGACCAGCTGGTTCAGGCCACACCTGCCAATTGCTGCCATCCCCTCCGCACAATCGGTTTAGGCCCCGGTACCAACTTGTACCGAGACCTCCCAGAATATGAGGAAGAGTCCTCCCCTGGCGCCAGCTGGCTCTGAGGAGTCCGTGCCGACTGGTGCCAGTATAAGGCTGGTTCCCCCAAGCGCCACCAACTAGTGTTAGTGGTCCTTCACCAGAGCCATCCTCTGGTGACGCCAACCCAGCCCTGGGACGTTGGTCTCCAGTTGGCGGCAGCTTATCTGGGGGACACCACCCTTGGGGGACTCGACCCCACTCAGGGTCACCGATGTTGGGGGTGATTGCCACTTTGGTGAGAGCAGTCGCAGGTCTCCGTTCACTTTTTATAGATCTGTGTCTGCCTCCTCACCTCTGTGGACTCACCTTCAGCCACTCCCTACAATTCTTAAGGGGTATCTAGGTTCCAAGGGCTCTCTCACGCAGGGAGGGTACGTGTGTCAAACTGGCACCTCCCTCCAGTGGCAGGGAATCATGTCTCGAGGGTTTATCTCCATTGGCCCTCGTATCCGTGAGCTCGTAGCTGATCCAGCCGCCCTTGTCTCTGTTCCCCGAGATTTACTATTATCAACCTTCCCTGTTGGTTGAGCCCTAGGAAGCTTCCTGGAGGCATCCCGCCTCAGAAGCCCAGTTGGGAGCCTGAGTCGGACCACGACCTCCAGTCGTTTAGGCTTTCATGTATTTAACACGAGGGTGATCTAGAGTCTGAAACTGTGGCTTCCGGAAGTCCCTTCACTTGGAGGTTTGAGTCCATACTTGGGGTTTTGCAAAAGGCCACAAGCATCGACCTTTGCTGGATTCTTTTTCCTTTGATAAGCGTCCTCCGGTTAAGGCCAAGTTAGACAGTATCCATAGGACCTCCAGCACCCTGCTTCACACCCTTGCAGTTTACTGGTATCTGGTCAACTGTAGTCGCGAAGGTATCAGAAGGAAAGTTATTGCCTGGTTCCACCCACAAGTGGGATCTGGCGGAGCTTCCTGCAGGGTTTGGCACATCTCCCCCACCAATTCCCTACCACCATATCCACTGGGGGGGCAGCCTCACCGGCAGGTGAGTGGATACGGAGTGCGGACCACCTACAGAGAGCATCGACTGCAGCAGCTGGCTGTGTGGGTGCCCTCAATGTAGGAGCAGGGTCCATCGCCCAGTGGATCTTGCATCACCGATTAGTATGGCCAAGCACCTTGGGCTTTCTTCAGCTACTGCAGATGCCCCTTGGTGCCGAGGCCTTCTTTGGTGAGCAAGTGGAGGAGCTGCTGCGGCAGAACCTTCAGGCATTCCCCAATTGGCACTTAAGTTGTGGACACTGCTCACTCTAGAACTTAGTCTGTAGGCCCCTTCCATCAACCCACCATTCCACTCACAGTCACCAATACACTCACTGTCACCAATCCACTCACCTCCAACAGCCTTTCCCAGGCTGTATCCGGAACGGAATGTCCTATGTACCATGCTAGCTCCCTGCATTGCAGATTAGGACCTGGAATTCAGGCAGCTAGCAACACTTCATCTTTGATACCCTGTCCGGCTGCACCCCACCAAGCAGTGATCCTGCCTTTGCCAGTTGGAAGGGGGGGATCACTCTTGGGTTAAAGAGACCAGAAGGTAGTGAGTATCCTCTGGATTGGCAGCTTGAGCCTCCATGTTTCTCACAATGTGGTTTGCTTTGATGCTCAGAGGAACCATCTACCAGTGGCCATTCTGGCAGGCGACACCATGGTCTTTTAGTAGTGGGACTGAGAGTCAAGGATAGTTCTCCAGAAGAGAACTGATGGGAGATTTCTCCATGTGAAACTTCCGGATAACTATCCCCACTGCCAGTAATGTTTCCACAGCTCCCCTTTGTCACAGCATCTGAACTCGAGCTGATGCTCATGCTTTGACAAATGGGTGATGTTGGGGGAGGCCACATTCAGGATGAATGGGCTTCCAGCCCATTGGGCGTGCTTGAGCTCACTTGGCATTTCAACAGGCTCGGTCAGGGTGTGAACGGTATAATAGGACAGTGTGCACTTTCAGACTCAGGATGGCGGGGTAAGTCAGTGTGTCTGCAGACAGACAATATGACAGTAGTCCGGTATGTCTACAGGGTGGGACTCCCTCCTTGGTCCCTCTGTCAAGGCGATACGTTGCTTCCCATTGGTGCTTGAAGGACGGGGTGACACTTTTGCTGCCACATTTGGCCGGGGTGAACAACACAACAGTCGACACACTCAGCTGCTGTGTAGTTCACCTTCCGAGTGGATGATCCACACTGAGGTCGTCCAGAATATCTTCAGGATTTGGCGGGGGGGGGGGTTTATCAGATCGATCGACTTGCTCGTATCACCGGACAATCCCCAATCTGCTGGGGGACCTCAGGCAGTCATGGTGGAGGCTGGACAGTCTGTGGTTCTTTCGTTTCGAGATTCTGTTGCTCAGGGTAGCCTGATCTCCAGGATGCTCGGGAAATTTACAGCAGATGGTGGTTCTGGTTTACCCTTCATTGACCTCACAAACCGTCCTCCTTCTGCATCCTGGTGTTGAATACTGCCGGTCTGATTTCAGGAGCCCACAGAGAAAGCCAAGTTATTTGGAGATTAGAGACAACCCTACTTTTAGTGAGGGAAACATCAGTTTTCATTCCAGCGTCCTCCACACACGGCTGGACACTGTCTAACTGGTACTCAGGGTGAGAAGGGTGGAACCTGCATGGGAACAGACTCCGGCTCCCAGGACAAGTTGATGAAAGTGAGTGTTACTCGTGGGAGCCAGCGCCAGAACCAAACAGTAAGCTGAAGGAGATTTGGGTCTTTCCAGCTTCTGATTGATGGTCTGGCTGTTCAGATGGAATGCCCATCAGATTAGGGTATAGCAGCAATGTGGCACTCATGGTTGTAATGCTCATTTTTATCATGTCCGTCCTTGGTCTCTTTAGTCCCTGTTCACAGACAGGCCCCTCCACCCTCCTCGTCCTCAGCACCACTTGGTTCGTTGGCAGCAGTGTGTCTAGAATGTCTGAATGATGATCAGCGCCCTTGGAAGCTGATCCTTTGCAAGCTGCTCCCTTGTAAGGTTCTCTTCATTTTCCGAGTGACGTAACTTTTTCCACCCAACTGGGTAGCCCTTGGGAATTGGAGGGAGTGTTTGGTATGTAGTTTCCTCGTTCTGGGTTGTCTTTGGGTGTCAACAAGCTGAGTTCTGGGGTGTGCTAAAATTGAACACAGCACAGGAGCCGGGGAGGGACGGAGGAGGGGAAAAGCATGTGGGCGTGCCCTCCATGGATAAGGCATTGAAAAAATGCCTTAAAAGGGAGGGTCACGCCTTATGAAGTTTTCCCCAGGGAAATTGTGCTGATGCATCCCAATAATTAGATCCACATTCCCCCCCATTTGGCCGTCAATATTTCAGAGCTGATGTTCCATCCAAACATTGCTGGCTCTGTAACTCAGTTCCAATCCACTGAGAGCCCAGCACAGACCAAAGGAATGGCATCAGTTCCCAACAGATTAAAAGATGTCACATTTAGCACTTTTTTGAGAAAGGATTGGGGAGCGTTTTCGTTCAAGTTGGAACGACACAGAAGTGGGAACCCTGGACATGCTAATACAGAGCTAGAGTGCAGATGGTTGGAGACTCGGCTCTGAGGCAGTGTGTTCAGATGGTGTCTGGGAAAGCTATTGTCTTGGAAAGCAATGGCTGAAGAGGGCTAGAGTGATCTCCTGGACTCGTTTCGATCGCCTAAGGGGGTCTGAGAGGAATTTCCCAGATTTTGTTTCCCAAATTGGCCTGGGTTTTTATGTCTGGTTTTTCGCCTCTCTCGGGAGATCACATGGTCTAGGTGGGGTGGGGAGTCAATCTGTGTTGTGTGGGATGTGCTGGACAGAGCAGACAGGAACCTATCCATCCGTCAATTCCCTCTATCAAGTCACGTTAATTCAACGACTTCAATGTGAAATCTGGAAATAAACGTGGATTCAAATTGGACAAACTTTGTGTTTTTTTCTGATTTGTGTGCGGGCTAGAATAAGGACCAGAAAAGCGAAGAGAAGAGTTCTCTTCATCTTCAGTTTGTTTTATTCATTCATGGGATGCGGGCGTTGCGAGGTCAGCACTTATTGCCCAGCCCTTCTTGAAGAAAGCTGTGTGGTTTGTGAGGCTATTTCAGAGGGCTGCTTAGAGTCAACCAGGATGGCAGATTTCCTTTAGTTTGAAACACAATTATTGTTACATTGACAAGTACATCAGCCAGCTTACAAACACAAGATTCCCCAAACATCAATCAACAAGAAGTTCTGTTTAACGGGACATTGGTTGAATAAGAAAAAGAAAAGACTTGCATTTCTATAGCACCTTTCACAATCTCAGGCCATTCCAAAGCACTTCACAGTCAATTAAGTACTTTTGAAGTGCAGTCACCGTTGTAGTGCAGGAAACACAGCAGCCAATTTGTGCACAGCAAGCTCCCACAAACAGCAATGTGATAATGACCAGATAACCTGTTGTGATTTTGGTTGAGGGATAACTAACTATTGGTTCAGGACACTGGGGAGAATGCCCCAATCATGCCATGGGACCTTTTACATCTACCTGAGATCGGTGTGCAACATTCTGATGCAAGGAAGCCCTCACCTGAAATACTACCCTGCTTTAAAGCTGTCTGCTCATGACTCACCTGCTGAGCAGTTCTAGCAGCTTCTCTGCTCCCCTTCTGTGTCTGCACTTGCCAGGTCTGCAGGCACTTCCTGCACCGCTCAACCCGACTGCTCGTGAATATTGCAGCAGGTGCAATCAATATGTCCGAGATGATCCTGCCTGTCCCCTCCCAGCACAGGGTAATTAAAGGGCGAGTCTGGCACTGTACAGGATAAAACAGGCCTATCAGCAGAGGGAGAGCAAAGAGCTGCTACACACAGGCTCAGAAAATGACATCATGTTAAAGGCAATGAACCACAAACTTGTGTTACAGCGAGAAGCTGCTGGGATTGTATACAAACATGCAATTGGCCTGAATTGAAATATCTGAAAGCCCAGATGAACACAGTGGGATGCTATCTGACACTGCAGAATGTCATAGCAGACACCACTGGCATCTCAGTCCAATGTCATATCAGTCAAAAGGTCATGGATTCAAGACCCATTCCGGAGACTGGAGAACATATTCAAGGCTGATACTCTGCAGTACTGAGGGGGTGCTGCACATTCAGAGGGTCAGTACTGAGGGAGTGCTGCACTGTCGGAGGGTCAGTACTGACGGGGTGCTGCACTGTCAGAGGGTCAGTACTGAGGGAGTGCTGCACTGTCGGAGGGTCAGTACTGACGGGGTGCTGCACTGTCAGAGGGTCAGTACTGAGGGAGTGCTGCACTGTCGGAGGGTCAGTACTGACGGGGTGCTGCACTGTCAGAGGGTCAGTACTGAGGGGGTGCTGCACATTCAGAGGGTCAGTACTGAGGGAGTGCTGCACTGTCGGAGGGTCAGTACTGACGGGGTGCTGCACATTCAGAGGGTCAGTACTGAGGGAGCGCTGCACTGTCGGAGGGTCAGTACTGACGGGGTGCTGCACTGTCAGAGGGTCAGTACTGAGGGAGTGCTGCACTGTCAGAGGGTCAGTACTGAGGGAGTGCTGCACTGTCGGAGGGTCAGTACTGACGGGGTGCTGCACTGTCAGAGGGTCAGTACTGAGGGAGTGCTGCACTGTCGGAGGGTCAGTACTGACGGGGTGCTGCACTGTCGGAGGGTCAGTACTGACGGGGTGCTGCACTGTCAGAGGGTCAGTACTGAGGGAGTGCTGCACTGTCGGAGGGTCAGTACTGACGGGGTGCTGCACTGTCAGAGGGTCAGTACTGAGGGAGTGCTGCACTGTCGGAGGGTCAGTACTGACGGGGTGCTGCACTGTCAGAGGGTCAGTACTGAGGGAGCACTTCACTGTCGGAGGGTCAGTACTGATGGGGTGCTGCACTGTCAGAGGGTCAGTACTGAGGGAATGCTGCACTGTCGGAGGGTCAGTACTGAGGGACATTACACTGTCCAAGGGTCAGGACTGAGGGAGTGCTGTACTGACGGAAGGTCAGTACTGAGGGAGTGCTGCACTGTCACAGGGTCAGTACTGAGGGAGTGCTGCACTGTCGGAGGGTCAGTACTGAGGGAGTGCTGCACTGTCGGAGGGTCAGTACTGACGGGGTGCTGCACTGTCAGAGGGTCAGTACTGAGGGAGTGCTGCACTGTCAGAGGGTCAGTACTGAGGGAGTGCTGCACTGTCAGAGGGTCAGGACTGAGGGAGAGCTGCACTGTCAGGGTCAGGACTGAGGGATGCTGCATTGTCGGAGGGTCAGTACTGAGGGACATTACACTGTCCAAGGGTTAGGACTGAGGGAGTGCTGCACTGTCACAGGGTCAGTACTGAGGGAGTGCTGCACTGTCGGAAGGTCAGTACTGAGGGAGTGCTGCACTGTTGGCGGTCAGTCTGAGGGAGCACTTCACTGTCGGAGGGTCAGTACTGAGGGGGTGCTGCACTGTTGGAGGGTCAGTCTGAGGGAGTGCTGCACTGTTGGAGGGTCAGTACTGAGGGAGTGCTGCACTGTTGGAGGGTCAGTCTGAGGGAGCCCTGCACTTTCAAAGGTGCGTCTTGCAGATAAAATGTTAAACTATGTCACAGCAACTACAAGTGAAAGTGAAGCACTGCTTTGTGCCTTCTCTCTGCTCTGCCTCCGATTTGGAAGTCTCCATTGTGAATCAGTGACCAGAACTGAAAACAGCACTGAGTGGAGCTCTGACCAGAACTGGACACAGCTCAGGGCGGGTCTGACTAGAGTACTGTCCAGTTTGATCACGATTTTCTCAGACTGGACTGTTTGTGTAGTGAACAATCCTAGTGAGTAAGCCCAAGGACAGAGTGTGCTGTGATTCCATAGACCACTGCAACATTCAAAAACTATCATTTCCCTTGGCCATTGAGAAATGAGTGAGCCCTGTAATCACTATTCCCTGCAAGTTTTACAGCCACATTTGTCTCCAGGCAGGACTGCTCTGTTGCTGAGTTGGAAGTTCTCAGAATTCAAAGCTCTGAGTTTTGGCAAAGTTCCTGCAGCCTGTCCTTCCACACGACACAGTAATTCTGGAACAACTCGCTCCTGCTGCTGGATCAAGAGATCAAGGAGCAGCCACTGCTTCTCCTCTCACTCAGATCGTCACCGACAGACAGACACGCACTGCCCTACCCCCTCCACTCCCTCTCTGCCCTGCCCCCTCCCTCTCTGCTCTGCCCCTCTCCCACTGCCCTGCCCCCTCCCTCTCTGCCCTGCCCCCTGCCCCTCTGCCCTGCCCCCTCCCTCTCTGCCCTGCCCCCTGCCCCCTCCCCCTCTGCCCTGCCCCCTCCCTCTCTGCCCTGACCCCTCCCCCTCTGCCCTGCCCCCTCCCTCTCTGCCCTGCCCCCTCCCCTTCTGCTCTGCCCCTCTCCCACTGCCCTGCCCCCTCCCCCTCTGCCCTGCCCCCTCCCTCTCTGCCCTGCCCCCTGCCCCCTCCCTCTCTGCCCTGCCCCCTCCCCCTCTGCCCTGCCCCCTCCCTCTCTGCCCTGCCCCCTGCCCCCCCCCTCTGCCCGGCCCCCTCCCTCTCTGCCCTGCCCCCTGCCCCCTCCCTCTCTGCCCTGCCCCCTCCCCCTCTGCCCTGCTCCCTCCCTCTCTGCCCTGCCCCCTCTCCCACTGCCCTGTGCCACTTCGTCTCTCTGCCCTGCCCTCTCTCTCGCTGTCCTGTGCCACTTCGTCTCTCTGCCCTGCCCTCTCTCTCTCTGTCCTGCGCCACTCCCTCCCTCTCTGGCCTGCGCCACTCCCTCCCTCTCTCTGGCCTGCGCCACTCCCTCTCTCCCTCTGCCGTGCTGCTCCCTTTCTCTATCTCTGCCCTGCGCCACTCCCTCTCTCTCTCTCTCTCTCACTGCCGTGTGCCACTCCCTCTCTCTCCCTCTGCCATGCTCCACTTCCTCTCTCCCTGCCCTGCGCCACTCCCTCTCTCTGTCCTGTGCCTCTCCCTCTCTCTGCCCTGTGCCATTCCCTTCTCTCTCTCCCTCTGCCCTCCACCACTCCCTCTCTCTCTCACACATTGACACCTGGCCTGTATGATTGAGAAGGCAGAAGTGGAGGAGCCTCAGCCCTTGCAACTGTCCAACAGGTTTGAGATTCTTGCAGCATGTGCCTAGGGAGGGCTGCAGGGTGGATGAGCAAACTGACTATGGCACCGTGATACAGGAAGCCATTCAAGCAGGAGGAGTAAATAGGAATGTGGCGGTAGTAGGAGATAGGATAGTCAGGGGGATAGACACAGTTCTCTGCGAGAGTCTGGAAGGCTGTGTTGCCTGCCTGGTGCCAGGATTCTGCCGGGATACCTGCTCTGGGCTGGAGAGGAACTTACAGTGGAAGGGGGAGGATCTAGTTGTTGTGGTCCATGTGGGTACCAACGACATAGATAGGACTAGGAAAGAGGTTCTGCTTGGGGATTATGAGCAGCTAGGGTCTAAATTTAAAAAGCAGAAACCTCTGGTAAAAAAAGAGGTGTATGATGCATTTCAGGTGAACTCAAGTGAGAACCAGGCCATAGTTGACAGGGGAGGTGAAGAGGAAAATAAGACTGGCAAAGAGGGAATATGAGAATAGAATGGCAGTCAACGTAAAAGCAAACCAGCATGTAACTAGTAAGCATGTAGTAAGAGATGGAATGGGGCCTATTAGGGACAAAGAGGGTAAAATATGCTTAGAGGCACAGGGCAAGGCTAATATACTTAACGAATACTTTGTATCAGTGTTCACTAAGAAAATGGAGGCTGATAAAGTATTGACAGAAGCAGTGAGAGTAGAGGCAATGGATAGGATAAAAAGGCTGGCTATGCTTAGGGTAGATATGTTACCTGGTCCAAATAGCTTGTATCCCAGGTTGCTAAAGGAAGTGAGGATGGAGATAGCGGAAAGGCTTGCCACTTCCAAGAAAACCCTGAACCAGGTGGCCACCTCTACCAGTCAGAAACTTCAGGACTTCGAGTTCAACTGGAAGACAACTGAATTACCAAACTCCACAGAATATATATTTTTTTAATTTGTTCTGGACTCTAATCCAACCAATCTATTCTTCTTCACTCTGTAACCCATTTGTATGTGTGTGATTCTCGTCTGTGTGTGTGTGAAAGTTGGAGCGTAGTTTATTATTTTACTTAGATTGGGTTTTGATTTTAAATACAATAAACTAACTTCTTTCTGTTACCAACCTGTCCGATTGGTTCTTTTATGATCATAGCACATAAAGGGTTAAACACTCACTGAATTGGTAAGCATACCCACTGTTTAAAAGAAATGAACCCTGTTGTGGTCAAACAAGGAGAGGGACAAGAGGGGAGCCTTTTGACCCCTCCTCACCTGATTGAAACCAAGCTATTTTCTAGTTAGATTAGAGTAGTCAGTTCCTTAGTAAATGAAAAATATATATATTCAAAAGCTTTCCAAACATACCTGTTACTGTCTTTGCATCCAATTGATTCAGGTTAATTTTTGGAGCCTCTTCAAAGGCCTGCAAACAAGCGGAATCAGTGGAACTTCCAATGTGATTAATTCACCCTGGGGACAAGGTCAGTGTTGTTGGTGGGCCCTGCTTCCAGCACAATCTTTTGAAACATAACGTAAAAGATCACGGAAAGTTGAGTTACACTGAATGCAATTTCAATTTCTTGAACTGTCAGCCTCCTTCTGAGAGAAATAATTGTTGATAATTAGCAATCTGGCATTAAGCTAATGTGGGTCTATCTGGAATGTACCTCAGTGAAATTTAACATTACAGACTAAAGATGTTGCTTACACTTGCCTCAGGTGCATTTATTTATCTGAGCCTTAATCTTTTGTCCCTGCAATCTCTAATTCTGTCTCAAGAATTCTGCTGAAGCAATAATCACATGATTCAATTGGTATTTACACCATGGAAGGGAGTTTTATCCCTGAAGGATGGGTGGGTTTGAAGAAGGTTGAAAGTTCAAAATGATTAAATTCTCAAAATCCAACCCCCAATCCACTCCCTTTCATTTTGGATGGGGGGAGCAGGGGTGCGGGTAGTATAGGGTGCAGGCAACCAATCTACTCTCAGCAGTTGGGTTGGTCACTAGAATCTTTTAAGGAGGCCGCGTGTCTCAATTTTAACAAAATGTTTGTTTTTAACACATGGGGGCTGGGATTCCTGGGAGGAAAAGCAGCACTTTCCCCCGGTCAAAAAGCTAACCTCCACAGTATTAGACTCCGCACCCCCCCCCCACCCCCCCATGTCTGGCTGATTCACCCAGCCCCATTGTCCAACTCAGGCAGTCAGCCTGTCAGGCCGGAAACCTGTTGAAAAAAATTAAAAGACATTCTGCTGTTAAATTCAGCAGGACAAGAGGGAAACCTATACTTCGGGGTTTCCCGCTCAAAAATCCTATGCTTACCCGCTCTCCTCCCAGCTCCAAAGCCATATGAGGGCCCATGAGGCAATTTTTCTTTAACATTGCCTTTTAGTCCTTTAGTTTTCATCTCTGTTCTCTGAACAGTTCATTTTCTACAGTAGTTCAAAGGAAATTAACCAACTGCTCATGTGTAGAATTACACAGAATGTACAGCACAGAACCAGGTCAGTCAGCCCAACTGGTCAGTGCCATTGTTTATGGTCCATGTCAGCCTCCTCCCACTACATTTCTCTCATCCTACTGGCATATTCTTCTACTCCTTTCTCCCTCACATACTTATCTAGCTTCCCCTTAAATGAATATATGGTAATCATCTGAACCACTCCATGTGCTGGCAAGCTTCACATTCTCACCATTCTCTGAGTAATGAAGATTCTTCTGAATTCCTTATTGTATTTATTGATGACCATTTTATATTTATGACCCCTAGATTTGTACTCCATCTATGTATAATGAAAAGTCTTGTCTAGGGAATCAGGGGAGAAACGCGAGAGTCATACCTAGCTCAAAGGAAGATGGTTATGATTGTTGAGGGCCAATCATCTCAGGGCATCGCTGCAAGCATTGCTTAGGGTAGTGTCTTCGGCCCAGCCACCTTCAGCTGCTTCATCAATGATCTTCCCTCCATCATAAGGTCAGAAATGGGGATGTTCACTGATGAGTTGAACAGTGTTCAGTATCATTCACAACTCCTCAGGTAGCGAAGCAGTCCGTGCCAAATGCAACAAGACCTGGACAACATTCAGGTTTGGGCTGATAAATGGCAAGCAACATTTCTAATCCTGCTTGTGACATGCTCGGGTAAAGATGGTTAAGAGGTCACATGATAGCCCAAAGCACAGTTGCCTATCATTGACTAAATGTTTTATTGGCCCGAAAGATGTAAAGCGATCCAAAAGGTTCAAAAGTAAACTTCAGAAATTTAGCAGAATGGAAAACAGACAGCTTGCTGTGTGGGAACCAGAAGATAAACACTTCGGAGGATCTGAGGCTCAAATGTGCATACAGCCAGACAAACTAACCAAATACCAAGACCACCATGTTTTCCTTGCATTGGCCAGCCACTAGTATTGGAATATTTATGAGCTGATAGGTGTCAGAGTGTGGGAAGCCAGAGATCTTGAGAGTTTGACCTGGCTTGAGTGGGCAGATTGTTCAATTATATATTTTGTAATAGGGCCTTTCAAATAATAGCAAGGAAATGATTGGTTTAAATCATTCTCCATAGCTTTGCCATGAAAAGAAAGTATAAAAAGGGATCCCTGGGTAGAGAGAAAGAGAGAAAGAGAAAGATATTCGGCCACAGGAGGGTTAAGACCATCCTGTTGATGGGCCCTCACAGAAGAAAGGGGCTGGCAGAGGGATCACATCTGTAAGTGCTGCAATGCCTGGCACGACTAGGGAGTGATTACATGGAGATGATACTTCTACCCAAAGTATAATGTGTAATGCTGCTATGCTTTGATATTATGCTCAGACATTAGTGTGTGTCAAGTCTTACTGATACTGAATAAAATATAAGCACAGTCACTGATAAGGTTTATACCTCGAATCATTTCAGAATTTGGAAAAAGAGGATAAAGGGTTAATGGACTCTGACACCACAAATTCGGAAATCCCCCCACAAATCCCCACCCCAAAAAGGCCTACCTAGTGCAATTTTCAGATGGGCCTGTAAATGGGCACACAGCGTGCCCACCAATTTCAGGTGTGAGGCTGCAAATTGGGATCCTATGCTGTTGTATGACATGGATTGCAACTTTGAAGTACAAAGGAGTAGAACTGTAATCTCTCTACAAAAGAGCCCTAAATGTTTTTCTTTTTGCTTTCGTGCAGCCCGGTGGAATGCTCCCAATACTGTACCCATCACCAGCCTCAATTCACCAAGCATAGAAACATAGAAAATAGGAGCAGGAGTAGGCCATTCGGCCCTTCGAGCTTGCTCCGCCATTCATTATGATCATGGCTGATTATCCAACTGAGTAACCTGTTCCAGCTTTCCCCCCCCCCCATACCCTTTGATCCCTTTTGCCCCAAGAGCTATATCTAACTCCTTCTTGAAAACATACAATGTTTTGGCCTCAACTGCTTTCTGTGGTAGCGAATTCCACAGATTCACCACTCTCTGGGTGAAGAAATTTCTCCTCATCTCAGTCCTGAAAGGTTTACCCCGTATCCTTAGACTATGACCCCTGGTTCTAGACACCCCCACCATCGGGAACATCCTTCCTGCATCTACCCTGTCAAGTCCTGTTAGAATTTTATAGGTTTCTATGAGATCCCCCCTCACTCTTCTGAACTCCGGCGAATATAATCCTAATCGACTCAATCTCTCCTTATACGTCAGTCCCGCCATCCCAGGAATCAGTCTGGAAAACCTTCGCTGCACTCCCTCTATAGCAAGAACATCCTTCCTCAGATAAGGAGACCAAAATTGCACACAATATTCCAGGTGTGGCCTCACCAAGGCCCTGTATAATTGCAACAAGACATCCTTGCTCCTGTACGCGAATCCTCTCGCTGGGAAGGCACATACCATTTGCCTTTTTTACCGCCTGTTGGACCTGCATGCTCAGCTTCAGTGACTGGACTATGAACACCCAGGTCTCGTTGCATATTCCCCTCCCTCCACCCCCGCCCCGGATGACTCCTCACCCTCTCACAAATTGAACTGCTGCCAGGTGCCTGTTTTGCTGCCCTCTACTCGCTGGCTGTTTTCAAGTCAGGCCCAAACTTTCTTTGCAGCCCATATGCCAACCCCAAACCCAATCGCCCTACGGTTCCTATTGGACACTGCCCTGCTCCCTGAGCCCCTGGGTCTTCTCTCTGAAGGATCTGGAGTACGTGCAAATGAAGGCAACTAGAACAGTATTTATCATTAGGTTCTTAGAACAAGGATTGGAGATATGCAGGCTTAGACAGGATGTGATTGAGCTTAAGGTCAGGACAGGATTTTACTTAGTCAAGCTAGATGGATTATTTGGGATGGATGAGATAGGTAGGACTACAGGGCATGCATATAAAATCCTTAGAGTTAAATTAGATGCCAGAGAGAGAGAGAGAGAGAGAGACAGATCTGCAGGGTAACCACAAATGTGCAAGAATTATAGAGTGATATTAGTGTCTTTCTTTCTTTGGCCTCCTTGTCTCAAGAGACAATGGGTAAGCGCCTGAAGGTGGCCAGTGGTGTGTGGAGCAGCACCTGGAGTGGCTATAAAGGCCAATTCTAGAGTGACAGACTCTTCCACAGGTGCTGCAGATAAAATTGGTTGTCGGGGCTGTTACACAGTTGGCTCTCCCCTTGCGCTTCTGTCTTTTTTCCTGCCAACTGCTAAGTCTCTTCGACTCGCCACGCTTTAGCCCCGCCTTTATGGTTGCCCGCCAGCTCTGGCGATCGCTGGCAACTGACTCCCACGACTTGTGATCAGTGTCACAGGACTTCATGTTGCGTTTGCAGACGTCTTTAAAGCGGAGTCAAGGACGGCCGGTGGGTCTGATACCAGTGGCGAGCTCGCTGTGGTTCACATGGCCAAGCCATCACAAGCGCCGCTGACTCAGTAGGGTGTATATGCTGGGGACGTTGGCCGCCTCGAGGACTTCTGTTTTGCAGATACGGTCCTGCCACCTGATGCCAAGGATTCTCCGGAGGCAGCGATAATGGAATGAATTGAGACGTCGCTCTTGGCTGACGTACGTTGTCCAGGCCTCGCTGCCGTAGAGCAAGGTACTGAGGACACAGGCTTGATACACTTGGACCTTTGTGTTCTGTGTCAGTGCGCCATTTTCCCACACTCTCTTGACCAGTCTGGACATAGCAGAGGAAGCCTTCCCCATGCGCTTGTTGAATTCTGCATCGAGAGACAGGTTACTGGTGATAGTTGAGCCTAGCTAGGTGAACTCTTCAACCACTGCCAGAGTGTGGTCGCCGATATTTATGGATGGGGTATTTCTGACGTCCTGTCCCACGATGTTCGTTTTCTTGAGGCTGATGGTTAGGCCAAATTCGGTGCAGGCAGCCGCAATCCTGTCAATCAGTCTCTGCAGACACTCTTCAGTGTGAGATGTTAATGCAGCATCGTCAGCAAAGAGGAGTTCCCTGATGAGGACTTTCTGAACTTTGGTCTTCGCTCTTAGACGGGCAAGGTTGAACAACCTGCCCCCTAATCTTGTGTGGAGGAAAATTCCTTCTTCTGAAGATTTGAACGCATGTGAGAGCAGCAGGGAAAAGAAGATCCCAAACAGTGTAGGTGCGAGAACACAGCCCTGTTTCACACCACTCAGGATAGGAAAGGGGTCTGATGAGGTGCCGCTATGCTGAATTGTGCCTTTCATATTGTCATGGAATGAGGTGATGATACTTAGTAGCTTTGGTGGGCATCCCATCTTTTCTAGTAGTCTGAAGAGACCACGTCTGCTGACGAGGTCAAAGGCTTTGGTGAGATCAATGAAAGCAACGTAGAGGGGCATCTGTTGTTCACGGCATTTCTCCTGTAGCTGGCAAAGGGAGAACAGCATGTCAATGGTCGATCTCTCTACTCGAAAGCCACACTGTGTCTCAGGGTAGACACACTCAGCCAGCTTCTGGAGCCTGTTTAAAGTGACTCGAGCGAAGACTTTCCCCACTATGCTGAGCAGTGAGATTCCATGGTAGTTGTTGCAGTCACCGCGGTCACCCTTGTTCTTATAGAGAGTGATGATACTGGCATCGTGCATGTCCTGTGGTACTGCTCCCTCGTCCCAGCACAGGCAAAGCAGTTCGTACAGTGCTGAAAGTATAGCAAGCTTGGCACTCTTGATTTCAGGGGTAATGCCGTCCTGCCCAGGGGCTTTTCCGCTGGCTAGAGAATCAATGGCATCACTGAGTTCCAATTTTGTTGGCTGTACGTCCAGCTCATCCATGACTGGTAGAGGCTGGGCTACATTGAGGGCGGTCTCAGTGACAACATTCTCCCTGGAGTACAGTTCTAGGTAGTGCTCAACCCAGCGGTCCATTTGCTTGCGTTGGTCAGTGATTGTGTTCCCTGATTTAGATTTGAGGGGGGGCGATCTTCTTGATGGTTGGCCTAAAAGCTCTCTTAATGCCATCATACCTTCCTCTGATGTTTCCGGTGTCTGAGGCCAGCTGAATATGACTGCATAGGTGTCGCGCAGCGCCTGGCTGTTCTTTGTGCAGCGCTTCTGGCTGTTTTAAGAGCTACGGATGTTAACTCGCTGGGGGCTTTCTTGTAGTTCAGCAGTGCAATGCGCTTAGCGGCTATGACAGGTTCCAGCTCTTCAAAGTGAGATTGAAACCAATCTGCGTTCTGCTTCACACGTTTGCCATAGATGGCGTCTCTGATGTGGGCCCACTTGGTCTCTGCATCCCCTGTAGCAGTGTTTTGAAGGGCTTTTTCAAGTGAATTTAGAAACTTACGTAACAGCTGTGGATGAGAAATTCTGCTAGTGTTGATGTGCGGGCGGCCCTACTGCTTGGAGTGATGCAGCTTCTTTGGTTTGAGGCTAACACTGCTGCACACCAGGGAGTGGTCGGTGTCGCAGTCCGCACTGTGGAAGCTGTGTGTGATTTGAACACTGTTTAAAGAGGCTCGCCTTGTGACGATGAGGTCCAGCTGGTTCTAATGACGAGATCTTGGGTGCCTCCAAGAAACCTGGTGACAGGGTTTAGTGTGAAAGAATGAGTTGGTGATGCAGAGGTTATGATAGGTACACAACTCAAGCAGTCTCTGTCCATTCTCATTCATCCTACCAATGCCATAGCGCCCAAGGCAAAAGGGCCATGAGTCATGGTTGGCCCCAACCCTGGCATTAAAATCCCCCAGCAGGAACAGGTGTTCGGTGTTGGGGATGCTACTAATGATATTATGGAGTTCCTCGTAGAACTGGTCTTCAGCTTCAGGTGGGGAGCATAGTGTTGGAACATAGATGCTGAGTAGGTGTACTGGACCAGAGGCAGTGAGCAGTTGGATGGACAGTATGCGTACCGAGCCATTTGAGGGTGGCTCTGTTATGCTGAGCAAAGAGTTTCTGATGGCGAAGCCCACTCCAAGCTGTCTTAGTTCCTCAGGATCCCTACCCTGCCAGAAGGTGGTGTAGTCTTGCTCTCTTAGAGATCCGCTCGCAGGGAGGCGTGTCTCCAGGAGTGCAGAGCACGACGTTTGGCACCGGTATGGCTGCAGGAACTGCCGGAAACATGCCAAAGGTGACACATGACCGCCTTCAGGGTTCCGCTCCGGATTTTCTGTTAGGGTTTACTCCCTTAGCCTTGGTCTCTCCCGAGACGCCCACAAGGCAGTGGGGTTGTTAGGGCCCCTACACAGGGGTAGGTGGATACTGGTGGAAGGAGGTGGGGGGGAAGGGGGTGCGAGGAGGAGGGGTACGGTGGGAAGGGGTGGAGGGAAGGGGTGCGAGGGGGAGCTGGGAAGGGGGCTGCACGGGGTAGGGGAGAGGGGTGCAGGGGAAGGGGATGCGAGGAAGGGGTGCGAGGGGGGTGAGCTGGGAGCCGGGAGGGGGGGTGCGGGTGCAGGTAATAAAACATTTCATCAGCTCCCACCATTGTCCCTTTTACAAAGATGTCCTGCTACTGGGATCGGGATCTGGGAGCCGAGCCGGAGTTGTGGGGAAAGTTTGTGAAAACAGCGTGGAGTCGCTGAGTGAGCGGGAGCCGCTGCTGGGACCATGTGGCCGCTCTTCTTCCTGATCGCCGCTGTGGAAGGGCTCCCCGAACACAGCCAATGTGGCCTTCCTGTCCAGTTGGCCAAGCTTGGTCCACTGGCAGGGTCTTCATCGGCATTTCTATCCCGGATTGCCAGCCGTTCACCCTCTCTCTGCGGTGAATTCCTCTCCCAGCCTTACGCGTCCACCGCCCTGGACGCTGCCATCTTCAAATATTGAATGAGATAATGTTAGGGTAAGGAGGACGAAGACTTTTTGAAATGTGTTCAGGAGAACATCCTTGACCAGTATGTGTACAACCAGGCAGGATGTATTGCTGGATCTGGTGCTGGGAAATGAGTTAGGCCAAGTGGCTGTGACAGAACATATGGGTAAGATTTATAATTGCATCATAAGGTTTAGATTAGTAATAGAGAAGAGCAGGGTACAATCTAAAGTAGAACTTCCAAATTAGAAAAGGGTTAACTTCAATGGGAGGAGAAGGGATCGAGCTAGGGTAAAATGGAACCCAAGACTGACAGAAAAAACAGTAACAAAACACTGGGTGATCTTTAAGATGTTTGAGGTACAGGTTAGATACATTTCAACAAGGGCGAAAGGTAGGGGAACCAAAACCAGGGCTCCTTGGATGACCAAGACGATACATGATATGATGAAACAAAAAGAGGATGTGTGATGCACGCCAGGTGAATTCTTCAAGCGAAAACCAAGCCAAATATAAGTTGAGGGGAAGTGAAGAGGAAAATAAGACTGGCAAAGAGAGAATATGAGAATAGAATGGCAGTCAACATAAAAGGGCACCCAAAAATATCCTACCAGCATGTAAATAGTAAGCAAGTAGTAGGAGACAGAGTGGAGCCTATTAGGAACAAAGATGATGATTTATGCTTAGATGAGCAGGGCAAAGCTAAAATACTTAATGAGTGAATAAAAACAGAGTGCTGGAAAGACTCAACAGGGCAGGCAGCATCTGTGGAGAGGGAAACAGAGTTAATGTTTCAGGTCTGTGACCTTCCATCAGAACCAGCAAAGGTTAGAAATGTAACAGCCTTCGAGCAAGTGAAAGGGGGGGCGGGGGGGAGGAAGAGAAGAACAAAAGGTAAGGTGTGTAATAGGGCAGAGGCTAGGAGAGATTAAATGACAAAGATGTCACAGAACAAAGGCAGAGGGAGTGCTAATAGTTGTTAGAAGACAAAGCATTAGTACAGTGTTAATGGTAGAATAATGAACAGCTCTATCCAAAAGTAAAAACCTGAAATACATGTTTAAAATAGGCCTATGGTTAAAAAAAAATTTTAAAAAGGCAGCTTCTCTGAAATTGTTGAACTTAATGTCGAGTCCAGAAGGCTGTCGAGTGCCTAATCGAAAGATGAGATGCTACTCCTCGAGCTTGCGTTGATGTTCACTGGACCATTACAGCAGGCCCAGGACAGAAATGTTAGCATGGGAGAAGGGTGGTGAGTTAATATGGCAAGCAACTGGAAGCTTAGAGTCATGTTTGCAGACTGAACAGAGGTGTTCTGCAAAGCGGTCACCCAATCTGTGTTTGGTCTCCCCAATGTAGAGGAGACCGCGTTGTGAGCAGCGAATACAGTATACTAAATTGAAAGAAGTACAAGTAAATCACTGCTTCACCTGAAAGGAAGGTTTGGGGCCTTGGATGGTGAGGAGAGAGGAAATAAAAAGGCAGGTATTATGCCTCCTGCGATTACATGGGAAGGTGCCGTGAGAAGGGGACAAGGTATGCAGGGGTAGGGATGATGGAGAAGTGGACAAAGATGTCGTGGAAGGAATGATCCCTTCAGAATGCTGACAGGGGAGGAGAGGGAAAGATGTGTTTGGTGGTGGCATCGTGCTGGAGGTGGTGGAAATGGCAGAGGATGATCCTCTGGATGTGAAGGTTGGAGGGGTGGAAAGCAAGGACAAGGGGGACTCTGTCGCAGTTCTGGGAGAGAGGGGAAGGGGTGAGGGCAGAAATGCAGGAAATGGGCCAGGCACAGTTGAGGGCCGTAAACCGTGTCAACCACAGTCGCGGGGGGGAATCCTCAGTACTTGATGTATTGGAAAGGCTGGGTGTGCTGAGAATTGACAAGTTGCCTGCTCCGGATAGCTTGTCTCCCAGGTTGCAAAAGGAAGTGGGAGAGGAAATAGCAGAAGGGCTTGCCATAATCTTCCCATCTTCTCCAGATACAGGGGAGGTGCCAGAGGATTGGAGAGTGGCAAATGTGACACTTATTCAAGAAAGGGTGTAAAGACAGTCCTAGCAATTACAGCATTTAAAATCAGTGGTGGGTAAGGTTTTAGGAACAATAATCAGGGATCAACAGGCACCTGGAGAGGTTTGAGTTAATTAAGCAAAGCCAGCACAGATTTGTAAAAGATAGATTGTGCTTGACTAATCTAATTGAATTTTTTGATGAAGTAACAGAGAAGGTTAATGAAGAGAATAGAATGGACGTTGTCTATGTGGATTTTAAGAAAGCATTTGACAAAGTACCATAGAAAAGGCTGGTAAACAAAATTGAGGCCCATGAAATGTTCAGTGTCAGTTTGGTTGAAAAAAATTGGCCTAAGAACAGAAAACAGCAAGTCGTGGTAAATGGTTGATTTTAAGACTGGAGGATGGTAATCAGTGGTGTTCTCCAAGGGTCAGTGCTAGGACCACTGCTTTTTTGATGTACATAAATGATTTGGAGATTGGAATACAGAGTTAAATTTCAAAATTTGCCAATGATACCAAACTTGGAGGAGTGGCAAACAGTGAGGATGTTACCAATTTACTGCAACAGGATAGGCTAGCAGAATGGGCAGACAAGTGGTAGATGGAATTTAGTGCAGAAGTATGAGATTATGCATTTTGGCTAAATGGATAGGGAAAGGCAATATAAACTTGATGACAGAGTTCTAAAGAGTGCAGGAACAAAGGGACCTTGGTGTCCACGTGCACACATCCTTGAAGGTGGCAGAACATATCCAGAGAGTAGTTAGCAAAGCATATGGGATCTTGGGCTTCATAACTAGAGATATAGAGTGCAACAGCAGAGAAGTTATGCTAAATCTTTATGAAGCTCTGCTTGGACCCCAACTAGAGCACTGCGTCCAGTTCTTCTCACCACACTTTAGAAAGGATGAGAGGGTGCAGAGGAGATTTACCAGAATGGTTCCAGGAACAAAGAATTTTAGCCACAAGGTTAGGTTGGAGAAGCTGGAGTTGTTCTCCTTGCAGCAAAGGAGATTGAGGGGAGAGTTGATAAAGGTGGACAAGATTATGCCAGGTTTAGATAAGGTAGACAAAGAAAAGCTGTTCCCATTAGCTGATGGTACAAAGACTAGGGGACACAGATTTAAGGTTTTGTGCAAGAAATGTAGGGGGGGATGCGAAAAAGAACTATATAACACAGTGAGTGGTAATGGCCTGGAACTCACTGCCTACAAGGGCAGTGAATGCGGATACGATTAATGATTCCAAAAGAGAAGTGCATGGGCACTTGGCAGAAATAAACTTGCAGGGCTATAGGGATAGAGCGGGGGAATAGGACTGACTGGACTGGTCTACTGAGAGCCATCATGGACTCGATGGGCTGAATTGCCTCCTTCTGTCCTGTAATGACTCTATGTGTTGTACCACATCCAGGGATAGCCTGTTTCCTGCTTCCATTTCCATACTGATACTACCTTGCAAGAGATAATAATTAGGCAGATGGTTGAAGGAGCATGCCTGACAGCGATGTGGTTTGAGCGATACCGAGAATAGACACACAAACTTTGAAGAGCACAAAAAGATTCAGAAGCAAATAGAAAAGAACACAATGAGAATGGTATTTGAGTCATACACACAGGGAGAGGAACGAGGGAAAATAAGACTAAAAGACAAACAGGAAATTGCAGAAGTAGGGGGTTAAACAGTTCATTTTGTTTTTATTTTTCTCCAGCAGGCCAAGGACTTTGACTCATTAGTACATTGTGAGCCACGTGGCACGATACCTCTGTAGTTTTAAAAGGCTGTGTCCTTTGTGTCACCTGAATAGCACGGAGAGATCTGCTAGATTAACAACTTGCATTTATATAGCATCTTTAGTGTACTGAAATCCAAAAACTAAAGTCGCTCATTGGTCATGCAGTATAAAATTTTGGAAATTATGTAGTAATCAAAGTTTTATTGTTGCAATTCATTAATGCTTTGAAACCTTCACCTGAAAGAGGTTCTAGAGATAGGGGAGGGCGAGGCCATGGAGACATAAATATGAGGATGGAAATTTTACATTTGAGACACTGGGGGACTGCAATCCAACATAGGTCAGTGAAGACACAGTGATGAGTGAACAGAATTTTGTGCGGGATAGGTTAATGAGCAGCAGTTTTAGATGAGTTCAAGGAGGGTGGAGGATGTTGACATAATTCAGAATATAAAAACACAACAAAATGCCTCGTGTTGTACAACCTCTCCTAAGAAGTGGTGACACATTTGCTCTGTATGTACACTACAAACTCTGTACACCTTCAAGTCACTACAATATATCCAGCAGAAAGTTTAGCTGTGGAGTTAATTAGTCTGGCCACAAAATACAACCAAGTTTTCATACATTTTCAATCTGAACAAGGTAGCAATAATTCACATTGAAAAACCCAGCTATCAAGTTCTCACAGAAGTATATTTTATTGTTGAATACAGTAACCAGGTTCCAATAATGCATATTTAAATGTTTCAACTCTAGCCTATGAGGCTTAAACATATGACTGAAATGCCTTGCTACATACACAAGGGTACAATTCAATGTGCGTTTTTCTTTTAGTAGGCTCATTTTTGTTCTGCAGTTTACAGTGTCAAACAAAATACAGCAGCAAACATCTTTGAACATACTTGTTTGAATGCATTGCTGCATGGAAATTGATCTGGAGCATCCAAGTTACTTGGTTATCAATAATAAATCCACTTGTGTTGAAATGTGCTTTGCAGTGGAGGAATGTGCAAAGGTTAGAGGGGGTTGACCATTCTAATGCAGTAATTAATGAGTTAACAACCATTGCATAAAACGCATTCCCAAAAATATTCTGTCCATTTCAAGAAAGACAAGAGTGCAGAGACATACATAGTGATGCTTTAAACAGTAAAGTACATGGTACTTTGTTGGAAGCCAGGTTGTGAAAAACAGACCAATTTAGACTTGGTGTTCGATCATACAACGTGCTTCAGGATCTATCAGCTGAACACATCAGTGCCCTATGGGATTTGGAGAGCAACTCAATATGCATACAAACCTTAAATAATTGATTGGTATTACATCTCATCCCTGCCTCCTTCTATATATTTGGAGATGCAACTCGAAACAAAAACATGAACGCCATGCTAACAAGTCAACATTACATTTTTGTGCAATAATGCAACTTGGATAATAAAGTCCCTACACAAAGAGAAATAAAGGGCAAAACACAATTTTAAGAGTATACCACAATTGTGAACACCATAACAATTTAATTTCTTTAATGTAGGTCTCAAATTGGCAGCTGGAAATTGACATCCACCTGTGCCTCCTTTGCCAATGACACGATTTCTGAAAGCTTTACAACCTGCAAATAAAGAAAAACGTAGAATGGGCCACCTAGTAAGTATTTCCAGGTTGAGAAGTCTAAAAAAAAACCCACAGTGGCAAAATTAACTTGAATTTAAAGAACAATTCTCATATGGAAATCGGTACTCAAACAAATAATAAACCCAAAGAGTGTGCCGCTAGGTAGTTTATTCAAATGTTGGAAGCGCCTTTTTGCTTAATAAAATACTGACATTGGCTGGGTCACATGATGTCAATCATGACTGCTCTGGCTTTTGATTGGCTTAAAAAAAAATAACAGCCTCGAGAACCCAATTAAAACCCAATTCTTGGGGGAAAGAAATTTGCACCTCCAAAATGGAAGATGAGAACCAGTTGTTTAACATTTGCTATTTAAAGGAAGGAAAGAAGATTGTGTAGCAAAAAAAAAAGTAAAATTAAGTTTTAAAAAGAAAAAAAGAATGGAGAAAATGGGAAAGGAGAGGCGATGGTGGAGGTGGGGGGGGGAAGGGAGGGGTGAGAATTAGGCACACTAAATATAATGAAAATGTTCTAAATGTTTAAACACAAACATTTCAATAAAACATAGTTAATATTACAGTAATAAAGCTGCTCCCCTCATATGAGTGTCTTGATAACAAGAACTACTTATATTTGTATAACCATTAAAGTACTAAAATGTTCCAAGATGCTTCACAGGAGCATTATAAAATACAACACGACACTGAACCACAAAAGGTGATATTAGGTCAGATGACTAAAAGCTTGGTCAAAAAGGTAGGTTTTAAGGAGAAAAGTGAGGTGGAGAGACAGAGAGGTGCAAGGGGGATAGGGCCTAGGCAACTGAAGGCACAGCCACCAATGGTGGAGCAATTAAAATCAGAGATACACAAGAGGCCAGAATTAGAGAGGTGCAGATATCTCGGAGGGTTGTGAGGCTGGAAGAGGTTGCAGAGATAGGCAGGGTGAGGCCATAGAGCGGATTTGAAAACAAGGATAAGAATTTTGAAATCAAGACATTGCTTGACCAGGAACCAATGTAAGTCAGCAAGCACAGAGGTGAGAGAGGAATGGGACTTGGTGTGAGTTAAGACACGGGCAGCAGAGTTTTGGATGACCTCAATTTACTGAGAGTAGAATGTGGGAGACTAGCCAGGAGTGTGTTGGAATAGTCAAATCTAGAGGTAATGAAGGCAAGAATGAAGGTTTCAGCAGATGAGCTGAGACGGGGAGAAGTGTGCTGTAATAGTGCTGTAATTACTGTATTTTTTACTGTAATATTAATATTGATTTTAATGGAACAGTGTGCAAACTGAAAACTTAAAATATCATCCAGCTCAGGAAGATGTTTCTCAGAAGAATCTCATCCCAAAACAGAGATATTCCACTAATTATTGAGCTTGGAACCCAAGGGTGGTTTCAGTCCTCTTGCTTACCATTTTAGCAGCTTCATCCAAGTCATCACAACCCAGGATCTTGAGACTGCTGGAAGCAATCAGTGCTTTGGCATCATCAACTTTAGAGCCTGTGGGTGAAAAATAATGGACACTGAACATTTGGCAGACATGTCTGATCTTCTCCCAAGAAAGAAAGACTTGCATTTATATAGTGCCTTTCACCACCTCAAGACATCCCAAAGCACTTTACAAGCAAAGTACTTTTGAAGTGTAGTCACTGTTGTAACACAGGATACACAGCAGCCAATTTGTGCACAGTAAACTCCCACAAACAGCAATATTATAAGGATCAGATAATCTGATTTACAGGGAAATTGGCTAAGGGATAAATATTGATCAGGGCACCTTGGAGAGCTTGCATGCTCTTCTTCGAAATGCTGCCATGGGATCTTTTACATCCATAACAGTGAAGACAGGGCCTTGGTTTAATGTCTCATATGAAGCACTCACTCAGTACTGCACTGTACCAGCCTAGATTTTATGCTCAGGTCTCTAGTGCAGGACTTGAAGCCAGAACCATCTGACGAGGTGAGGTCTAAAGGCAATGCCTAGAGTAGCAAGAAAGCCCTTGATTCAATTCTCAGGCAGAGCAGTAGTTGGGAAGATGGGGTAACTACAATGGATCTTGACAGTCTGGGGCAGGAACAGAGTTCCAGATACTGATCATTAATCCCTGCTGTAAGTGCCTATACATGGACATTTAATGAATAGTAGTTTCGGGTCAGCTGTCAGTCAACTAACCTGTTGACATTTACTGTGTAGGCTCATATATGAAGAATAGAACGGTCACTTGGACAAGATACTGTACTGCAAGCGAGTCAGCACTTTTACAGGAAGTGAAAATGGGTGAGTTGGGCAAGTGCACCTTGACCCATTAGGAAATGAATTTCTAGCAAAGCCTTCTGCACTTGTTTTGGGGAGGAGGAAGGGAGTGGAAACGGTTCAAACTTACAGAAGGCAGTAAAACTACAATTTGACATTATGCAGAAATAACAATGGGACTAATGTGAAAAAGTAGAGAAGAGTAAGGGGAACAATGGGAGTAAATCTTCCAGACTCCAAATTTTTGATTGATAAGGATTATCGGATGGGAGAAAAAGTCCAGTTGAATTTTTAAAAATTGCAAAACACACAAGCTCTGCAGTACAAGATTGATGAAAGATTTTTAATCACTTCACTGCTTTTTAAGAAAAAAAGCACGTGCTGAATATCAGAAGATATTTTTAAAAATTAAATGTGCCTGCAAAATACTTTTCCAGCAGAACATTCAAATATATTTTTGCAAAACAAATTTTAAAGAATGTACAAGCTGCAATACAGACTGCTGTCACACTGCAAGCTTTATGACATCCCATCACCCTCAATCACGTCACGCTACATAATGAATGCTTAATGTATGCTGCCTGTTCCTGCTGATTTTGGAAATCACATTGATGCAAATTAAACGTTTCCAGCTTTCACGACCACAAGAATTGTTTTATGGAAAACTGGAGAGACGGGACTCAGTTTTAAAAAATATTTTAAAGGCAACCGGTGCACATTATTTTTCAGAGCATGGGACAGGTTAGAACCTCCACTTCCTGCTCCACCATTGGTGGCCACATCTTCAGCTGCCTAGGCCCGAAGCTCTGGAATTCCCTCACTAAACCCCTCTGACTCTCTACCTCTCTTTCTTCCTCCAAGACCTTCGTAAAACTCAGTGGTGGTGAGAGTGACTACCCTTAACATCAAGGCAGCATTTGACTAAGTGTGGCATCAAGGAGCCTCAGCAAAATTAAAGTCAATCAGAATTAAGGGAAAAAGCTCTCCACTGGTTGGAGTAATACCTAGCACAAAGGAAGATGGTTGCGGTTGTTGGAGGCCAATCATCTCAGCCCAGGGACATCACTGCAAGAGTTCCTTATGGTAGTATTCTAGGCCGAACCATCTTCAGCAGCATCATCAATGTCCTTCCCTCCGTCAGAAGTGCGGATGTTCGCGGAATGTTTAGTATCATTCGCAACTCCTCACGTACAGAAGCAGTCCTCGCCTGTATGCAGCAAGACCTGAACAACATTCAGGCTTGGGCTGATAAGTGGCAAGTGACGTTCACAGGCTTACATTACATAAGGTAGATAGCACAGAAACAGGCCATTTGGCCCAACCAGTCCATATTGGCATTTATGCTCTACTCAAGTGTTCTCCCATATTTTTTCATCTAAATCCATCATCGTAGTCCTCTGTTCCCTTCTCACTAATAAGCTTGTCTAACTGCCCCTTAAGTGCATCTATACTATTCGCTTCAACCACTCACAGTGGTGGCAAGCTCCAAATTCTTACCACTCTTTAGGTAAAGAAGTTTCTTCTGCATTCTCTATTGGATTTCTTGCTGACTATCTTATATTGATGGCCTCTAGTTAAGCTCTTCCCCACAAGTGGAAACATTCTTTCTGGATCCTTTCTATCAAAACCTTTCATAATTTTAAAGACCTTCATTAGTTAACTGCTCAGCCATTTTTTTTTTTTTAAAGAGAGAGACCCAGCCTGTTCATCCTTTCTTGATAGGTATACCCATGCATATAAATCTTCTCCACACCCTCTCTAGTGTCTCTATATCCTTTTTATAATATGGTGAGCAGAGCTGCAAGCAGTACTCTAAGTATGGTCTAACTAAGGTTTGGTAACAGGTTTAGCATAATGTCCCTACTCTTCAATTCTATCCCTCTAGAAATAAAGCGGAGTGCTTGGTTTGCTTTTTTTGAAAAGTTGACTTGTTAATCTGTGGGACAACTTTTAGTGATTGGTGTATTTGCACTCCAAAATCCCTTTTCTCCTCTAACCTACCTGGTCTTGCACCTTTCAAGTAATGAGATATTCGCACCACACAAGTGCCACGCAATGACCATCTCCAAGAGAGAATCTAACCATCTTTGCAACATTCAACGGCATTACCATTGCCAAATTCCCACCATCATCATGGGGGTTACCATGACCAGACACTTAACTGTACCAGCCACATAAATACTGTAGTGGCAAGAGCAGGTCAGAGGCTGGAAATTCTGCAGCAAGTAACTAATCCTCTGACTCCCCAAAGCCTGTGCACTACCTATATGGCACAAATCAGGAGTGAGATTTTTTTTTATTATTCGTTCATGGCACATGGGCATCGATGGCTAGGCCAGCATTTATAGCCCATCTCTAATTGCCCTTGAGAAGGTGGTGGTGAGCCACCTTCTTGAACCACTGCAGTCCTTGTGGGTGAAGGGAGTTCCAGGATTTTGACCCAGCAACAGTGAAAGAACAGCAATATAGTTCCAAGTCAAGATGGTGTGTGGCTTGGAGGGGAATTTGCAGGTGGTGGTGCCCTTGTCCTTCTAGGTGATAGAGGTTGTGGGTTTGGAAGGTGCTGTCAAAGGAGCCTGTGGGTGCATCTTGTACATGGTGCACACTGCTGCCACTGTGCGTCAGGTGGTGGAGGGAGTGAACGATGAAGGTGGTGGATGGGTTGCCAATTAAGCAGGCTGCTTTGTCCTGGATGGCGTCTAGCTTCTTTATTGTTGTTGGAGCTGTACTCATCCAGGCAAGTGGAGAGTATTCCATCACACTCCTAGCTTGTGCCTTGTAGATGTTGGATAGGCATTGGGGAGGCAGGAGGTGAGTTATTCGCTACAGAGTTCCCAGCCTCTGACCTGCTCTTGTAGCCACAGCATTTATGTGGCTGATCCAGTTCAGTTTCTGGTCAATGGTGACCCACCCCCCCCCGCACCCCCACCGCCAGGATGTTGATAGTGGGGGATTCAGTGATGGTAATGCTATTGAAGGGAGATGGTTAGATTCTCCCTTGTTTGAGATAGTCATTGCCTGGCACTTGTGTGGCACAAATGTTACTTGCCACTTATCAGCCCAAACCTGGATGTTGTCCAGGTCTTGCTACATACGGACATGGGCTGCTTCAGTATCGGAGGAGTCGCGAATGGTGCTGAACTTTGTGCAATCATCTGCAAACATCCCCACTTCTGACTTTATGATGAAGGGAAGGTCATTGATGAAGCAGCTGAAGATGATTGGACCTAGGACATAATTTCCACTTGCCTGGATGATTGCAGCTCCATTAACACTCAAGAGGCTCAACAGCATCGAAAACAAAACAGCCCTCTTGATCAGCACCCTATCCACCACCTTAAACATTTACTCCCTCCACCACCAGCACACAGTGGTAGCAGTGTGTACCACCTTGACTAACTTGATTGAGTTTTTCAATGAGGTGACAGAAGATTGCTGAGGGTAATGCAGTTGATGTAGTGTACGTCTACTTCCAAAAGGCATTTGATAAAGTGCCACTTATCAGTAAAGTTAAAGCCAATGGAATAAAAAGGATAGTGGCAGTATGGAAACGAAGTTGGCTAAGTGACAGAAACCAAAGAGTAGTGGTGAATGGTTGTTTTTCGGACTAGAGGAAGGTATATTGTGGCATTCTCCAGGGGTTGATTTTAGGACCAATGCTTTTCTTCATCTATGTTAATGACCTTGACTTGGAAACACAGGGCACAATTTCAAAATTTGCAGATGACACCAAATTTGTAAGTACTGTGAATTGTGAGGAGGATAATGACGAACTTCAAGAGGACACAGACAGGCTGGTGGAATGGGTGGACATCTGGCAGATGACACAGAAGGTTGAGAAAGTGGTTAATACAGCAGATGGGATCCTGGGCTTTATAGATGCATTGAGTACAAAAGCAAGGAAGCTATGGTGAACCTTTATAAAACACTAGTTTGGCCATACCTGAAAGACTGTGTGTAATTCTGAACACCGGACTTTAGGAAGGATGTGAAGGCATTAGACAGGGTGCAGAAAAGATTTACGAGAATGGTTCCAGGGATGATGTGCTTCAGTTTTGTGGATAGATTGGAGAAACTGAGGCTATTCTCCTGAGAGAAGAAAAGGTTGAAAGGAGATTTGGTAGAGCTGTTCAAAATCATGAGGGTTCCAGACAGAGTATAGAGAGAGAGAGAAACTGTTGGCAGAAGAGTAAAGAACCAGAGGACACCAATTTAAGGTGAATGCGAAAGAACCAAAGATGACATGAGGAAAAACTTTTTATGCAGCGAGTGGTTCGGATCTGGAATACACTGCCTGAAGACGTGTTGGAGTTGGATTCAATCATGGCTTTCAAAAGGGAATTAGATAACTTGAGAAAAAAAAAACTGCACAGCTATGGGGAAAAGGCGGGGAAGTGGGACCAGTTGAGTTGCTCTTGCAGAGAGCCGGCACAGATGACAGGCTGTGCTGTTACTATTCTATGATCCTATCTACAAGATGCACTGCAGCAACTCATCAAGGCTGCTTAAACAGCACCTTCCAAACACGCTACCTCTACCACCTACAAAGGCAGCAGATGCCTGGGATCGCCACCACCTCCAGGTCGCATACTATCCCGACTTGAACAATAATCGCTGCTCCTTTATTGTCTTTGGGTCAAAATCCTATAACTCCCTCCCTAACAGCATTGTGGGTGTAACTACAACACAAGGACTGCAGCAGTCCAAGAATGTGGCTTACCATGACCTTCTCAACAGTATTTAGGGATGGGCAATAAATGTTGGCCTTGCCAGTGATGCTCACATCCCAAGAACAAATTTATAAAACCTATCTCTGAATGAGCTTTTAGCCATCTGCTATTGCGTTATCCAGTTCGGTGTCTAATTAGCTTTATATTGCTCCTAAGAAGCATCTTGGAATGCTTTATTATGTTACAGACGCTATATAAATACAAGTAGTTGTTGTTCCTAATACTAGCTTTTAGGGTTCCAGTCGACAGAAAAGTCACCAATTTCAAACAAGTCATTACACTCAACAACCAGCAAAGGCTAAGGCAGTGAGACAGTGGGTGGTCACTTGGCTGCCGATAGGCCATCAAGATTACTTTGTAAGATTCAGAGAGCATGTCCTACTGCCATAAAGCCAGAGGGTTGCTCAATGTTGAGACTGGTGGTTCTGGGGTGACTGGGATTCCGCAAGGGGGCTCTTTCAGAGTCCTTTAATTTTCTGTTGGAATTCAGTCTGACAGGATCATTTGCTTCCCCAGGGGTTCCTGGGTACTGATGGGGGGAGCGGCATGAACACTGATCCATTGTCCTCGGTCCTCAGGACCTGCCCTATCACACTCAGCAGCAGGATACTGTGCACCGTCTGGCATTGGTCATCACACACACATCTTGTTGATACTCAACTGAATGCAGCAATGCGCATCATAACTGGAACCCTCTGCTCAACACCACTCCCCTGGTTTCCTGTCCTCCAAGCATCACTGCCTCACACATCTGTCAACTGACAAAAACCCACAAGCTGGTTGAAATCATCCGTGCTGCACCTCACTTACCACTCCATAATGACATGTTCAATCCACCTACTGCCTGCCTTCCATCTCGATGCCCCATATGAAGCAACCTTCCTGAGCAAGATCTACCAGGACACATCATTTGGATCAAGGAATGGGAAACGTGGGAAGTCACAAGTTCCTTGTGACAAACCCCATCTGTTGAATGACAGACTTTGAACTACCATTGTGAGAGTGGGCCTTGCTAAACAGCTTCAAGACAAGCCAGGGCCCATGTGCAGCCAACCTCCACTGCTGGGACCTCAGTACAAACCCCTCATGCATTTATGGGGAGACACTAACAATACTGCACATTACCAAGGACTGTCCCCTCTGCAGACTAATGAGGAGGCTATCACTTGGCTCCGGGGAGTTGCATTCGCCAAGTAAATAAATAAGTTGGTGGCAAATAAGATTGAAGTTAAATGTGTCAGAACTGCATTTACATTATGAAATTCTAATAGTGGCCATTGATTGATGCAGCAATGAAGAGGTCAACCTGTGCAGCTGTCTTTGTTGAAAAGAAATAAAGTGGAAAGCAACTGGGCAAAAGCAAGTGCCTCTCTGCAGTTGAATCCGTGGAAACCACCATGCTCACCTTGCAATCTCACAACTATTGGAATCTTCAAATCCAAGTCCTCCACTGCCAGAATTATACCTTTAGCAATTACATCGCAGCGCATGATGCCGCCAAATATATTTACCAGAATAGCAAGTACCTAGAGAAAGAAGGGACCTTTTTAAAGTAATAATAAAACCAAGATGAAGAAGTGCAAAATCAATCAGTATAGTTAAATCAAAAGCACGTACTTATCTGATCAGTAATGATTATTTTATACACTATGCATTGGCAACATATACAAGGAATATTACTAATTTGTGCTCCCAGCACCAAGTTTTTCCAGCTTGTATAGCAGATCAGGAATATGGGCACGTACTCCCCAGGAGGGCAAAACTCCATACTGGGAGTACAAAATTATAACATTCCCCCTATAAAATCAATCTAAAATAGAAGTAAGGAGGATTTGATTGGGATTGTCTAATATTCAATTATAATTTACTTAATTTCAAGCTGCAAATTATTATTCATTGCATTCAGGATGTGTAAATAACTTGTGCTACTTTGTGATATTTAACCTCCTCTGCCTGACCTACTGAGTGTTTCCAGCATTTTCTGTTTTAATTTCAGATTTCCAGAACCTGCAGTATTTTGCTTTTGTTTCATTTAATAGAAACCCTAAGCTACCAGTCCAACAATGTATTAAGGCTCAGGATGAACATATTGGGCGCAACATTGCCACCGCAGATTAGCTGCCCGTTTTAGAAACTGATTTTCATTTCCATTAAAATTAATCTAAGTAAACACAGAGTGGTTTCTATAATGGGCAGACTGCCAGGTATACACCCGAGGCAAGTCGAAAATTTAGTCCCATTGCGTTATTGTCAAACCTGCCTCTGGCCTTAGAAAGCAGATCCAGAGTTCTGTGCTCTGGGGGGGGGGGAAAAGTCAGCCTGTGCCATTCAAAAGCCAAGGCAGTCTTCATCATTTTACATAGAATGTACAGCACAGAAACAGGCCATTCAGCCCAATTGATCTGTGCTTGTTTTTATGCTCCAGACAAGCCTTCTCCCACCCTGTTAATATCCTTCTATTCCTTTCTCCTTCAGGCGTTTATCTCGCTTCCCCTTAAATGCATCTATGCTATTCACCTCAACTAGTCTTTGTGGTAGCAAGTTCCACATTCTAACTACTCCTTGGATAAAGAGGTTTCTCCTGAATTCTTTATTGGATTTATTAGTAACTATTTATACTGATGGCCCCTAGTTATGGTCTCCCCCAAAAGTGGAAATTGGTTCCAAAAATACTTTGCACTCGACTCAATTCATCAACATCCTGAGGGTTACCATTGACCAGAAACTGAACTGGAGTAGCCATATAAATACCGTGGCTATAAGAGGAGGTCAGAAGCTGGGAATTCTGCAACGAGTAACTCACCTCCTGACTCCCCAAAGCCTGTCCATCATCTACAAGGGACAAGTCAGGAGTGTGATGGAATACTCTCCACTTGCCTGAATGAGTGCAGCTCCAACAACACTCAAGAAGTCAACACCATCCAGAACAAAGCAGCTCAGCACCCCATCCACCACCTTCAACATTCACTCCCTCCATCACCATCACAGTGCCAGCAGTGTGTACCATCTACAAGATGCAATGCAGCAACTCACCAATCCTCCTTTGACAGCACCTTCCAAACCCGCAACCTCTACCACCTAGAAGAACAAGGGCAGCAGATGCATGGGAATACCACCACCTGCAAGTTCCCCTCCAAGCTACACACCATTGTGACTTGGAACTATAATTGCCATTCCTCACTGTCGCTGGTTCGAAAACTCCCTCCTTAACCGCACTGTGGATGTACCTACACCACATGGACTGCTGCAGTTCAAGAAGGCGGCTCACGTCCTCCTTCGCAAGGACAACTAGGGATGGGCAACAAATGCTGGCCTTGCCAGCGATGCTCACACCCAATGAACGAATCAAAGAAAATTTGCCAAGTGTAGGCGTCTCTCCCGTTACTGCTTATCCCAGCAACGCCATTGCACTGGTGTTAATTGCAAAATATAAATTATTGGAGTGTTTGATGTACTGACCTCTTAAAAGAGATGCACAAGGGGGACCCAGTTCACCACCCTTACTCTTGGGAATTTCCATCTTCCTCAATGCTTGTCTAACACAGATGGTAGGCCATGAAGCAAGATACATTGCATTGTCAGGTAAGCAAGTATTACATCTTTTAATAACATTCCTAATTCCACCCAGCAGCCACTCACGATAATTTAAACTGCACTGGCTAACTTAAAAAAGTTGTAGCAAGTGTCTGGTCACCTCTGAAGAATTACAAATCTCATTATTAATAATATTTCACTATATATTTTCATTTAAGAAAAATCAATGTGAGGGGGAATAAAAGACAAGAAAGCCTGTTCAATGCAAACAATAAGTATATAATATTGCGTACAGGTGTGGTAAGTGGTGTGTGGCTTCCACTTTTCACCTTCCAACTGTTTAAAAAAAAAATGGACTGTTAGTCCCTTAGTAGTTTAGGGTCAAATAAACAGACAAACGACAGGTTTTCTCATAGGTTTAAAAAAAATGGTAACTATTTTTAAACAATTCCCAAAATGGTAGCAACCACATCCACACGCATGCACAAGAATAAATCGATGGAAAGAAAAGGATAGGATGCAATTATAGTCCAAATTACTGTACAAGAGTCCATTGCTCAAGAACCCTGAGAGTTTCTTTCAAGAGGAAATTTTATAACTGTGTTGCAGGTCTGAATGTTGCTTGACTTGAAGTTGCTGAAGTGTTATAGTCTTGTGTGGTTGAAACCTAGCCGAAAGTTGGTGGTGTAAATCTGGTTTACTTTCTAAGATGGAGAGACTCAAAGTCACCTTGCAATTTTCTCTGCTACAGTCGTTGTTCAAGTTGTTATTCAGCAGGGCTTTCACAGCCTCTGGCTGGAACTGGCTTTCTCTGGTCTTCCACTCCCTCTTCAAAAAGCTACTTTTTAAGGTTAAATATCCATCACAAATGAGTCCGTCAGATGACAAAGGGCCCTCTCCCCTGGTGTGATCACACAATGGTTCAGGATATGGAAACCATTGCTATCTGTTGGCATCTGGATGGGGACCATTCTGTTACAATGGTGCTACTTCACATCTATGCATTTTGGTTTGGGCTGTAGAATCAGTCTGTCTAGAGAACCTTTGTTAGTTCATTCCTGTAGATAGGAATCATCAATATGTAATGTGCTCCTTTCAATTTCAATGGATTCTCCCTGGAGCTACTTCAGACGAGGTTAACAAGTTTCATCCTCAACAGACGAATGTTTATTGACAGTACAGGAGAGGTCACCTGACCTCTACTCCATTTTGTCTGTGGTACATATGTGCCCATTTTCTAGTGGTTTAGTTCAACAGTTGACATTTATTTCATCAATGTTCCTTTCGAGCATGACAATATCAAATGTAAAAACAGCTGAATGTAGCCTACTAAGAAGTCGAAGCTTTTGTGCTAAAAAATAACCAATCATTTGAATTAACATGAATAAGAAAAAGTTGGAATCTAGTGCTTAAAAAATTGCACTACACCAGGAAAGGGTTTCCACTGCAAAGTCTCACTTGAAGCATGACTATTTGCCACGCTCTCCGTCTAACTGACTCTAGCCACAATGCCTCAACTCAGCATCAAAATGCCTCAGAAAAATCCACAGCCCAGGCACATGAAAATAGCCTCATACTAAGCAAAACATTTAGCTCAGAATTTCCATTTATAATGGCTTACGTTGTACATAAAAATACTAACTAAATTAATTTCTATTCCTGCCATTTTTCCATGTTCACATCTACAAACCTTCTTCCAACTTGTCATGTGATACAAGTCATCACTGTGCTCTGATTATTAAGGTTCCACAGCAACAGGATGTAAACTAGAACTTCCATGATGCATTACCTTCACAGAATGGGTCAAGTAGAGCTACAATTTCCAGAGCTGAATGCCTAGGTAAAATTTCCAACCCTTAGGACTAAAACAGAACTCATGTCCCAGACTGAGAGCCAGGCCTTTAGTAGGAGAGGTTCTTGCAAACATCTTTGACATTCAATGACCAATTTTATGGGGAAAATTACAGATTTTCCTTTTTTTTAATGCATTAGTTGCATAAAAGCCGTTATATTTAGCTGCGAACACTGACCTGTTAAAAAAACAGTGGTGGCTAAATGTAGCTTGAAAAAATGGTTTGAGCAACTTGCTTAGTTCATCTTGTGGGAGTTGCTGTTTCAAAATAGTAATTTGCCTGCTTGTTACAGATGAAATATTTTTCCTACCTTTAGTTGCATCTAACATTAAAGGAAATCCCAAAGTTTTCTATAGGCATATGAATAGTAAAATGGTGATAAAAGGAGTTGGGTCAATTAGGGACCATAAAGGGGATTTACACATACAGTCATAGAATTACACAGCACAGAAACAGGCCCTTCGGCCCATCGTGTCTGTGCCAGCCATCAAGCACCTACCTATTCTAATCCCATTTTCCAGCACTTGGCCCGTAGCCTTGTATGCTATGGCATTTCAAGTGCTCATCCAAATACTTCTTCAATGTTGTGGGGGTCCCTGCCTCTACCACCTCTTCCACCTCTTCAGGCAGTACGTTCCAGATTCCAACCACCCTCTGGCTGAAAAAAGTTTTCCTCAAATCCCCTAGATGGAGGCAGTGGGCATAGCTGAGGTATTAAATGAATACTTTGCATCTACCTTTACTAAGGAAGAAGATGAAGCTAAGGCAATGGTGAAAGAGGAGGGAATTCAGACAGTAGAAGGGATTAAAATTGATAAAGAGGGTATATTAGATAGGCTGTTTGTACCTAAACTGGATAAGACACCAGGACCGGATGAGATGCATCCAAAGATACTGAGGGAAGTCAGGGTGCAAATTGCGGAGGCGATATTGGCCATAATTTTTCAGTCTTCCTTGGACTCTGGGGTGGTGCCAGAGGATTGGAGAATTGCAAACGTTACACCCTTGTTCAAAAAAGGGTGTAAAGGTAAGCCCAGCAACTACAGGCCAGTCAGTTTAACTTCATTGGTGGGAAAACCTCTAGAAAGAATAATTCAGGACAAAATTAATAGTCACATGGACAAATGCAGATTAATTAAAGAAAGCCAGCATGGATTTCTTAAGGGAAAATCATGTTTAACTAATGTGCTGGGGTTTTTTTGAGGAGATAAGAGAGAGAGTTGCAGAGGGCAATGCTGTGGATGTGGTGTACATGGACTTTCAAAAGGCATTTGATACAGTGCCGCACAACAGACTTGTGAGCAAGGTTATAGCTCATGGAATAAAAGGGACAGTAGCAACATGGATATGAAATTGGCTGAGTGATAGGAAACGAAGAGTAGTGGTTAATGGATATTTTTCAGGCTGGAGGAAGGTTTGTAAGTGGAGTTCCCCAAGGATCAGTGTTGGGACCCTTGCTTTTCCTGGTATATATTAATGGCCTAGACCTTGGTGCACAGGGTACAATTTTAAAGTTTGCAGATGATATGAAACTTGGAAGCATTGTGAACTGTGAGGAGCATAGTGTAGATCTCCAAAAGGACGTAGACAAGTTGGTGGAATGGGCAGACAAGTGGCAGATGAAGTTCAATGCAGAAAATCACGAAGTGATTCATTTTGGTAGTAAGAACATGGAGAGACAATATAAAATAAAGGGTCCATTTCTAAATGGGGTGCAAAGCAGAGGGACCTAGGTGTATATATGCATAAATCATTAAAGGTCGCAGGACAGGTTGAGAGAGCAGTTAATCAAGCATACAGTATCCTGGCCTTTGTAAATAGGGGCATAGAGTACAAGAGCAAGGAATGTATGTTGAACCTATATAAGACATTAGTTCAGCCTCAGCTGGAGTATTGTGTTCAGGTCCGACGCTGCACTTTAGGAAAGACGTGAGGGCATTGGAGAGAGTACAGAAAAAGATTCATGTAAATGTTTCCAGGGATGAGGAATTTCAGTTATGAAGATAGATTGGAGAAGTTAGGACTGTTTTCCTTGGAGAAGAGATGGCTGAGAGGTAATTTGATGGAGGTATTCAAAATCATGAGGGGTCTGGACAGAGTAGATAAAGAGAAACTGTTCCCTCTCGTGAAAGGATCGAGAACGAGAGGGCACAGATTTAAAGTATTTGTTAAGAGAAGCAAAAGTGACATGAGGAAAAACTTTCTCATGCAGCGAGTGGTTAAGGTCTGGAATGCACTACCTGAGAGTGCGGAGGAGGCATATTCAATTAAAGCATTCAAAAGTGAATTCGACAGCTACATGAAAAGGAAGGTGGTGCAGGGTTACAGGGAGAAAGCAGGAGCAATGGAACGGAGTAAACTGCTCTTTCGGAGAGCCGTTGCAGACAAGATGGACTGAATGGCCTCCCTCTGCACTGTAACAATTCTGTGATTTTGAATTTAGCCCGTGGGATATTTCAGCTAATAGGCTGGCATCATCAATTTAACAGAGTGGCTAACTTAGTCAGCCAATCACCTCATTTTTGCCTTATGCAAACCGTCTTCTCAAACCCCTCTCCCGTCTCCTCCATCCTCACCTCCAACAATAAGTGCAAGGAGCTCAATTACTTCTTTGACACTAAGGTTGAGACCATTCAATCAGTTGCCTCTGCTTCCCTCCCTTCCACTAGCCCACTGAGCCAAATTTCCGCTAAAGGTTCCCCCTGCCCAAGCCCCAAACTCACATCCTTCTCTAGTTTTTCTCCTATTCCCCCCTTATGCCCTCTCAGAGCTCACCTTATCCACGAGATCCAGCTCCCTCAATCCTATTCCCACCTAACTGCTGAGCACACAACTTCACTTCCTGGACCCTGTCAGATGTCAACGGTTCTCTCTTCATGAACTGTCCCTCTCTACTTTAAAGCTGTGTAATCGCCCCCTCCTCAAAAAATCAACCCTTGATCCCCACCGTCCTTGCAAACTACCACCTCATCTCCAACCTCCCTTTCCTCTCCAAATATTGGGCCATCTGTCCCAATATTGCCTTGCGGCTCAGTGTCAAGCTTTGCTTGATAACACTCCCTTCCATGCTACAGTGCAGAGCATCGGCCCTTCGGTGTCCTGGACACCAATCCTTCATTTTCTCCTGTTTTCCCTCCTTTATTCTTAAACTCTTGGAGCTGAATTTTCACATTAGGGGCAGGGAACAGAAATCAGGACTGTTCCAGGTTCCAAACCAGCCCCTGGGGCCGGGAGGGGGGCACAGCAACAGATTGTCACAATTTTCACAGGGTTAAGCCCTTAATACTGAGACGGCGTCGCTGTCTAGTTAGAGGCCACAGGGGTGGGAATTGAGGCTGCCGTTTTACTGACGGATGAAAGCTGAAGTTTATTAAAGCCTTGGACAGCACTGGAGTCAACCCACATGTCGCAGGAACACCAGAGGCCTGGCGCCCGGAGGCCTGGCACCCCCAGGCAGGGCTGGATCTTGGTTTTCTGATACGGACCTTGAAGGATTGCTTGAAGGACCCTCAACCCTCAGGACAGGCCTCTGGGTATTTTCCCTCCAGTAGTCACACAATCAGAGAAGCCTCAGGGAGCATGCTGCTCCTGAACATGGAAGGGATGTGCATCCAGGCCACTTACTCACCCCTCAGAATGGCTGAGCCATAGTGCCACTGAGGATCTGTAACCAGTGTTACATGCACCTTCTAATGAATAAGAGGCACATGACCTGAACATGGGAACAGCATGGCTTTATTTCACCCTCTTCTGTTCTTGCAAGAGAAACGGGCACTTATTGGCCAACAGCAGGACCAGATGGGAGGAGGGAGTGCCATTTTCCCACCACATTACCCCAATGGAGGAGAGAGTCATAGACACATCGGGATAGCGGAGGAAGTCGGCCCTGGCGAGTCAGGAACTCATTGCGGACCTGATGATTACAAAGGGCAATGTGGTCATTATGGGGTTCCAATAGCTTGTCACGCACTGAGTTGGGTCACCTCAGCACTGCAGAGGCTTATGCTCTCCTAGGCCAGCTCTCATGATCTCTTCTTGTGTTGCCCACATGCTCAAACATCCAACCCAGGGCAGCCACTTTCCCTCCCTCCATGGGCCCAGAGGAGCAAGAAGGAAAAACAGCACTGTCACATCATACAAGGACACTGTCCACTAGTGCAGATACACTCACCTGATGGGTTTTTACCACATGTAGATAGGGTAGCACAGGGTCATGACCTGGGCAGGGTGAGGTCCTAGAGGCAGAGGCAAAAAGGAGCTGAGTTCCCTTGGAGGAGGGAGGACAGACACAACCCTGCTCAGCTGGGCACAGATGCAGGGCCTCAAGAGTCACTAGAAAGAAGGTGCTACCTTGAGCAGCAGAAGGAGATGCGTTCCCGCATGTTGGAGTCTTGGAAAGAGGATTGAGGAGTCTATCCAGCTCAAGTGCACCATCATGGCTCAGAGTTATAAGCGTATCAGCTCCTCCATACAGAAAGTGGCCAATCTCTTGGAGAGCTCTTATGAGGCATCACTCGGAGTGCATTGAGAAACTGCACACTGATGTCCACAGGATGCATGCTGTGTGTAGCATGGACCAGTCAGTGACACTCGTGGCATCTTTGGCGGGGATGCCAGCGGCTCCCTAGCTGGTGTCCACCTCCACGCATCCAGAGCGTCCATCAAGGGCTGAGAATATCATAGAGGAAGAGGAGGGCGCCACCCCTCACAGGGCGCCCTCATCATCCTCGGCCTCCTAAGCCCCTCGGACTGAGGGGCCATCCATGCAGCGGGGCCAAATGGAGGCTGCCCTGCAATGCTGCAAGTGCAGCAGACTCTGGAGACGCTCCCACAGACAGCTCCACGACGAAGACGACCACCACATGCATCTCAAACGCAAGCTGAGACAAGTGAGCAGGTTGCCTCCACCTCCAAGGCCACCAAGGGAGCAATTTTAGGAGTGGCCGAGCACAGAAGCCGTGCCACATGGAGCAGTAAGCGGGTCACTGGGGTGTTGTTCATACTGTCTGTCTACTGTTTTCCTCTCTTTACACAATATAAATGATGACACTTTAAGTCACACGTCTGGGACTCCTTTTATTGCTACCAGTGACAGGAAAAGCGGTATGAAGTGGAAAACGAGATAATTGGATCCTCCATGGCGAGGGTAAAGCCTCTAGGTGGATGTGCTTCCTTCTTTGGCAATAAGTGATTAATTAGATGTTCCAGGCTGCATCGTGTGTTAGCACATGTATCTTAGACTCACTTCCATGCCATGCCACTCAACCTAGTTCAGAGGCACTCAGGTGAAACGCTCATGAATCAGATAAGCCTCGACATTCATGGCATCCTGACGAGCCCTTTGCAATGCGAGCCGTGCCCCGTCACCGCTTTGATCAGCCGAGCACCTCTCTGTTCAGTGTCATCTCCCTCCATCTCCACTTCCTCCTCCACTCACCTCTTGCTCCTGCTCTTCCTCGGATGAGCTGTCCCCTTCCAGGGCCTCACCGTCTTCAAGGTCAACACCTCTCTGGAGGGCCATGTTAACGAAAACGCAGAAGATCACCACAATGACTCTTGCAGGAGGGTACTGGAGGGTGCCACCCAACCTGTCCAGGCACCAGAATCGCATCTTCAGAAGCCTGATAGTCTGCTGCTCCTGGCTGTCCTAATGTGCAGGTGGCATTAATTGTATCACCTCTGTGTTCCTGTCTCAGGCTCCCGCCGAGGTGTTAATAGCCATCTCTTCAAGGGATATCCCTTGTCCCCTAGGACCCATCCATGGGCCTTAGGGGGGTTGGTGAAGATGAGGCAATGTGGACTGCCGGAGGATGAGGGGTCACGGCAGCTGCCAGGAAAGGGAACACACACGGAGGAAGCTCTTGTTGTGGTCACAGACCAGTTGAATGGTGAGGGAGTGGAAGCCCTTCCTGTTGATGAATCTGATTGGGCAGTTGTTGGGTATATGGGTAGAATCAATGACGCCCTGCACTTTGGGAGAATCCAGTGATGGCACTGAAACCCACTGCCCTCCGTGCCTGCAAGGCTCCATCTGTGGTGAAATAAATGTACTGTTCAGCTCTGGCCTCGAAGACATCAGTGACCTGCGAAATACAGTGGTGTGTTGTCGTTTGTGAGACGCCACTAAGATACGCAGCTAGAAGGAGCCAGAAGCAAAGTTCGAGGCTGCAGTGATTGACGGCTACTGGTAGGGCATGGCAACCAGTGGCGTGAGGTGCAAGGCTTTCAGATGTCTGTGCCCATCTGCCTGGAGAGTCTCAGTCTCCTGCGGTACTGAGTCTCAGTCATCTCGATCTTCAGTGGTAGATCCTGTTTTGAGGGTATGGCCTCAATTGCCTCCCTGTCCCATTCCTCTCCCGTGCCCTCCTGCTGCTCGGGGTTCCACCCTTCCTGTGGAGGGTGTTGCCGCTCATCACCACTGGGCCCAAAATCTGAGTCATGTCCCCATTTACCAGCTGCAGTATTCCTTTTGGACAGGTGGCTGCCCTATTGTGATTGACAGGCTTGACCCCTGCTCTTCTTCCCCCGCAATGCCACAGGGATGATGATCCCATTCAACGCCCAAGGGCTGACTGCCCACTCTCTCTGCGATTGTGCAGTGCCAAGGACACCCCTTTCCGAAAGGCCAAGACCCCCTCTATGATGCTGACCACCTTATGAGGCTAGAGCAATTCTCTGGGGCGGCCAAGACAAACTTCCCACTCTGTACTCATCTCCCTTCAGATGGTCATCCCCAGACAGCGTATGGAATCCAGGTGCACCCATGAAAATTTCAACGCCCCCCCCCCCCCACTTAACAAGCTCATGAGCTAGTTAACAACTTTAATTGGCCTCAATTGGGAGGCAGACAATATCACAGCCCTGTCCTCCCTCTGCCATGGTGAACACTGCCAGTTCCAGGAATAGCGTCTCAAATCCAAAACACAGGCTGGCGCTAGTAATTTTGGGTCCCATTTGCCTCCATTCTCGCCTCTGGCAGGGCCCGAAAATTCAGCCTATAGTGTCATCCTAGCTCAGTTAATAGCATCTTTATGTGAATTAGAAGGTCATGGACACATATCCCACACCAGGACTGAAGCACATAATCTAAACCAATACATCAGCACAGTACAAATGGACTGCAGCATTCAAAGGTGCCCGTAATTTGGATGAATCATTAAACTGAGGTTCATTCTGCTTGTCTAAGCGGACTAAAAGCAGGGAGACTTCCCAGTGCCCTGGCCAATATCCTTCCCTCAACCACCACCACTACAAAAAGAAAAACTGCTCACCTCAGCATTGCTGTCTCTGCGATCTAGTTGTGTGCAAATTGGCTTCTACATTTGCCTAACAGTGTCATTGCTTCAAAAAGTAACTTCCATGAAGCACTTTGTATGTTCATGAGTGATATGATGCCAAATAAACAAATGTCTGCCTTTTAATTCCTCTTGTCTATTGCTAATTTATTAGTGTTAGGAGATGACTGAGTGAGAACCTCTCCATTTTTTGTGCATTATTCCATTTGCTAGTCATTCCTTTTGAAAAGAAATCCTGGTATTTTTTGCCTGATACTCCTTTTCCCTTTTTGTGAAGTTCAGTTCCATCTGTTCCCTTAATCCTAAAGCATAGTACGTTATACATTTGCATAATTGTATTTGATGGTTCAGCGAAGCCCTCATCCTATCACATTATCAGACATAGTTAGGACATTAAATATTTTTTATAAAAACAAATAAAAAAGATAAAGATTTAAACATTTTAATAAAAATAGGTCACAACCTTTGCAACGCAGGCAATAGAAAGGTTAAAGGATTAGAATCCGATTCTTAGATATTTCCATACCATGAATAAAAATGACAAACATCATTTAGGCTCAAAATCAAATGCCTCAATTGAATTTGTGCATTATATTTAAATTAGCTATTGTTAACTAAGGTGCTTTAACCCAGAAATATTGAAGAGACTCTTAGGACCTAAAACTAGAATTGATCTCTATCTATATCTAGAGTTCAACAATAAGCGGAAAATATTAAAATGGTACAATTAACAGGCTTTGCTGCTTTAAGGTTTTTGGGGAGGACTTTAAACAGTGATTTTTTTTTGTAACAGAGGAAACAGATAGTGCATTGCTGCTGAACTTCAATGAAGGGAATGGTCACATCAAGAATTTTAAGACCAATAGATGATTAGCGACATTGTAGTAAATCAGGTGAAATTCCATCTCATCATGACAGCAGCATTATACCATGTTACCATGTGATGTACAATATATGATTCTGCTGCTATGGTTAGAGCTATGCTAATATGGCCTGTCCCATTTCAGGCCATAAAGTCTAATAGCTTTAAGTAAACACTGCGTAAGTTCAATCAGCTCAACTGCTGTTTGGTGAGGGGTAAATCAATGTTCTCTCTTCCCTATCTACGTTTGGATGTCTGAAGATTGACAGATGCTCAAAAAATTTAGGAGGGATGCAGTTAAAAACAGATCTGCTGCTGGTGTATCTGTCCAAAATGTATTCTACTACGAAATAAAAGGCATAACCATGCACAACACATGTGCCTCAATGGTTCAAGTTAATTTCACTGTACTTCATGACAACTACAAGGTGCTTCAGTTTTAATTCCCAGACTCTACAAGGAGTGAGCCATTCAGGTTGCTTGTTTCTGTGGTGGGGTGGGGTGCTAATTAACCACAAATTCTTTGCAAAATGTGGCCCTGGTAGTCTTATGAATGCTTCTGTGGCCTTCAGACAGCAAGACTACATATATATGAGGGAATCAGGAAGCACTTTTTCCACAGAGTACCTAAAATTCAAAACTCTCTTCCCCTTGTGCCTACTGGGTCAATTGAAATTTTCAAAATCAAGATCAATAGATGCTTGTTAGGTAAGGCTATCAAGGGATTTTTTTTAAAATTTGTTTCATGGGATGTGGACGTCACTGGCAAAACTAGCCAGCATTTGTTGCCCATCCCTAATTGACCTTGAGACGGTGGTGGTGAGCTGCCTTCTCGAACGACTGCAGTCCATGTGGTGCAGGTATACCCACAGTGCTGTTAGGAAGGGAGTCCCAGGATTTTTATCCAGCGACAATGAAGGAACAGCTATATATTTCTAAGTCAGAATGGTGTGTGGCTTGGAGGGGAACGTGCAGACGGTGGTGTTCCCATGCGTCTGCTACCCTTGTCCTTCTGGTGGTAAAGGTTGCGGGTTTGAAAGGTGCTGTCAAAGGAGGGGCAGCGAGTTGCTGTAGTGCATCTTGTAGATGGTACACACTGCTGCCACTGTGCACCAGTGGTGCAGGGAGTGAATGTTTAAGGTGGTGGAAGGTATGCTTTGTTCTGGATGGTGTCGAGCATCTTGAGTGTTGTTGGAGCTGCACTCATCCAGGCAAGTGGAGAATATTCCATCACACTCCTGACTTGTGCCTTGTAGATGGCGGACAGGCTTTGGGGAGTCAGGAGGTGAGTCACTTGCCATAGAATTCCCAGCCTCTGACCTGCTCTTGTAGCCACAGTATTTATGTGGCTGGTCCAGTTCAGTTTCTGGTCAATGGTAACCCCCAGGATGTTGATAGTTACAGGGGGGGTGTTCAGCGATGGTAACGCTATTGAATGTCATGGGAAGATGGTTAGATTCTCTCTTGCTGGAGATGGTCGTTGCCTGGCACTTTTGTGGCACCAATGTTACTTGCTACTTAACAGGTGATGCCTGAACATTGACCAGGTCTTGCTGCATATTGTCACAGACTGCTTCATATCTCAGGAGTTATGAATGATAGTAAACATCCCCACTTCTGACCTCATCATGGAGGGAAGGTAATTGTGAAGCAGCTGAAGCTGGTTGGGCCTCGAACACTATCCTGAGGAACTCCTGCAACAATATGGAGAAAAGCCAGGTAAATGGAAATGAGGTACAGATCTGCCTGAATGGCAGAACAAGTTTGTGGGAATGAATGGCCTACTCCTGTTCCTATGTCAGGAACATGAAACTCAGCAGCTGTGAGGAAAAGTATCCAGATGAAATTCAAGGGCTCAAGGTACCAGATTAACAGGAGTTAGTGTCAAGAACAACCAATTCATGTGCCCAGACTGAATGGTGCACTAAACTTAACCAACAAAATGTCTGGGATATCGTATGGTCTCTTGCACAAATCCAAAGGGGTAGAATTTTGACTTTATATGGTGCAATGTTGCATATTAGATCTTCTAAGCTTTGCGCCAAACTGAAACTTTGCAAAGATTATTCCAAATCACAAGCTAGTCATTTTGAAGGGTCTTTTTCCATTTCTTTTGGGCCTCCTTATCTCGAGAGACAATGGATACGCGCCTGGAGGTGGTCAGTGGTTTGTGAAGCAGCGCCTGGAGTGGCTATAAAGGCCAATTCTGGAGTGACAGGCTCTTCCACAGGTGCTGCAGAGAAATTTGTTTGTTGGGGCTGTTGCACAGTTGGCTCTCCCCTTGCGCCTCTGTCTTTTTTCCTGCCAACTACTAAGTCTCTTCGACTCGCCACAATTTAGCCCTGTCTTTATGGCTGCCCGCCAGCTCTGGCGAATGCTGGCAACTGACTCCCACGACTTGTGATCAATGTCACACGATTTCATGTCGCGTTTGCAGACGTCTTTATAACGGAGACATGGACGGCCGGTGGGTCTGATACCAGTGGCGAGCTCGCTGTACAATGTGTCTTTGGGGATCCTGCCATCTTCCATGCGGCTCACATGGCCAAGCCATCTCAAGCGCCGCTGACTCAGTAGTGTGTATAAGCTGGGGGTGTTGGCCGCTTCAAGGACTTCTGTGTTGGAGATATAGTCCTGCCACCTGATGCCAAGTATTCTCCGAAGGCAGCGAAGATGGAATGAATTGAGACGTCGCTCTTGGCTGGCATACGTTGTCCAGGCCTCGCTGCCGTAGAGCAAGGTACTGAGGACACAGGCCTGGTACACTCGGACTTTTGTGTTCCGTGTCAGTGCGCCATTTTCCCACACTCTCTTGGCCAGTCTGGACATAGCAGTGGAAGCCTTACCCATGCGCTTGTTGATTTCTGCATCTAGAGACAGGTTACTGGTGATAGTTGAGCCTAGGTAGGTGAACTCTTGAACCACTTCCAGAGCGTGGTCGCCAATATTGATGGATGGAGCATTTCTGACATCCTGCCCCATGATGTTCGTTTTCTTGAGGCTGATGGTTAGGCCAAATTCATTGCAGGCAGACGCAAACCTGTCGATGAGACTCTGCAGGCATTCTTCAGTGTGAGATGTTAAAGCAGCATCGTCAGCAAAGAGGAGTTCTCTGATGAGGACTTTCCGTACTTTGGACTTCGCTCTTAGACGGGCAAGGTTGAACAACCTGCCCCCTGATCTTGTGTGGAGGAAAATTCCTTCTTCAGAGGATTTGAACGCATGTGAAAGCAGCAGGGAGAAGAAAATCCCAAAAAGTGTGGGTGCGAGAACACAGCCCTGTTTCACACCACTCAGGATAGGAAAGGGCTTTTTCCATTAGTAAACTTTTATCAATGGATGGCCACATCCCTGATACAGTCAATTATAAAAAGAAAGCCACTATTTTTATGGACCGGGTTTTTCCCATGAAAGGCTGCAGTCTAGGCTGTGGATGACACACCCCATGCGTATTGGGTGTTTCACAATTACAGCTGTTCTGTTCAAGATGGCTCCTGGGCTGGAAGCTCCCTTGCTGTTCAACTCTATCCATGGCCATCTGCTGCCATCCCTAACGTTTTCTCCCCCAATCTGCCCTCTTAAACTGTTTAAATTCCCCTGGCTCTTTAAATCAGTTCATTTTAGCCCTATCTAAAAGTTAACAGTTAGTTTTAGTGTATGTTACCTGGGCCCACTGCCCTCCCCCAGCCACACCTGCTCTTTGTTTTCTCAATGAAATTGATCCGGATGAAACTGACAAGCACAGCTGCCGATACTTCAATCTCCGATCCTGCTGTCTTCACAGTCCAGAGTGTCTGCAGCCACGGCATGCGGTAAGTCCATTGAGGTGAAGAAGGAGCTGCGGGACCCGAGAGAAGTCCTGTGAAAAGGTGCCCCGAACACCCAAAACATCCACGAACGGCCCCCCCGGCCGCAACTTCAAAGCGCCCGCGGGAGATGGCTCGGAGAGCATCTGCAGCGCACTGTCGGCAATGCTGCATGCTTTTATTTAAACCACTGCAAAAAAAAACCCTTAGCAAATGTAATCACCTCTAAGTATGCCAAATGATGCTTCACCTCCCGAAGGACGTGGATGAGCTTTCCGGACGTCGATGGTGGGAACTGAGGAAATGGCTTATTACCTGCACCAGATTCCACCCCCCCTCCCCCACCTTCCACCCCCCTTCCACCCCCGTCCCCTTCCCTGCTCCACCCTCTCAGCTCACCCCCTCACAACCCCGTCCCAGCCCGCCCCCCCTCGCACCATCTTCACCCCGCACCCCCTCCCGACCCCCTCCCTCTACCCCTCCCCCTTGCATCCCCTCCTCCCACCGGCACCATCCTACACCTGTGTAGGGGCCCCAACAACCCCACTGCCTTGTGGGCGTCTCGGGAGAGACCAAGGCTAAGGGAGTAAACCCTAACAGAAAATCCGGAGCGGAACCCCGTAGGCGGTCATGTGTCACCTTTGGCATGTTTCCGGCAGTTCCTGCAGCCATACTGGTGCCAAACGTCGTGTCCTGCACTCCTTTGGACCCCACCAGAAAGGCCGAGAGGGGGGTTTTGACGACTGGGCAACTCTCAACCTCCATAAATTTGCCCAGGCATGCGCCATGGAGAGGTCACTCCATAGTTGCCTCACAGCGACTAAAACCACACGGAAGGCAGCAGTTACGGGTTATAAGTCCAGATAAATTGGCGTAGAAACTGGGCGCCACGGGTTGCCTTTGTCGGTGGGAGAGGTCATTGCACCTCACTGGACAGCTACCGCCCGCCTCAAACCGGGCAGCCCCCGGTCAATAAGGTTCTGTCCCGCCACAGTCTGCCTGCTTCAATGGGTGCTTGGAGCTCAGGGTCATTGCCCGAAAGGTGGACTGATACACCGCACCAAACAACATGAAAAAAGGAAAGAAGGTACCAGCCCTTCGCTTTGCAAGCTGGAACGTCAGAACTATGTGTCCTGGCCTGTCGGAAGACCTTACACAAATCAACGATTCTCGGAAGACCGCCATCATTAACAACGAGCTCAGTAGATTCAATGTGGACATTGCAGCACTTCAGGAGACTCGCCTCCCCGCGAGTGGCTCTCTAGCAGAGCAAGACTACACCTTCTTCTGGCAGGGCAGGGATCCTGAAGAACCAAGACAGCATGGAGTGGGCTTCGCCATCAGAAACTCCTTGCTCAGCATGATAGAGCCTCCCTCAAATGGCTCGGAACGCATACTGTCCATCCGACTGCTCACCACCTCTGGTCCAGTACACCTACTCAGCATCTATGCTCCAACACTCTGCTCCGCACCTGAAGCTAAAGACCAGTTCTATGAACAACTCCATAACATCATTAGCAGCATCCCCAACACCGAACACCTATTCCTGCTGGGGGACTTTAATGCCAGGGTTGGGGCCGACCATGACTCATGGCCCTCCTGCCTTGGGCGCTATGGCGTTGGAAGGATGAATGAGAACGGGCAGAGACTGCTTGAGTTGTGTACCTATCATAACCTCTGCATCACCAACTCGTTCTTTCACACTAAACCCTGTCACCAGGTTTCATGGAGGCACCCAAGATCACGTCGTTGGCACCAGCTAGACCTCATTGTCACAAGGCGAGCCGCCTTAAACAGTGTTCAAATCACACGCAGCTTCCACAGTGCGGACTGCGACACCGACCACTCCCTGGTGTGCAGCAAGGTTAGACTCAGACCAAAGAAGTTGCATCATTCCAAGCAGAAGGGCCACCTGCGCATCAACACGAGCAGAATTTCTCACCCACAGCTGTTACAAAAATTTCTAAATTCACTTGTAACAGCCCTTCAAAACACTCCCACAGGGGATGCTGAGACCAAGTGGGCCCACATCAGAGACGCCATCTATGAGTCAGCTTTGACCACCTACGGCAAAAGTGCGAAGAGAAATGCAGACTGGTTTCAATCTCATAATGAAGAGCTGGAACCTGTCATAGCCGCTAAGCGCATTGCACTTTTGAACTACAAGAAAGCCCCCAGCGATTTAACATCCGCAGCACTTAAAGCAGCCAGAAGTACTGCACAAAGAACAGCTAGGCGTTGCGCAAACGACTACTGGCAACACCTATGCAGCCATATTCAGCTGGCCTCAGACACCGGAAACATCAGAGGAATGTATGATGGCATGAAGAGAGCTCTTGGGCCAACCATCAAGAAGATCACCCCCCTCAAATCTAAATCGGGGGACATAATCACTGACCAACGCAAACAGATGGACCGCTGGGTTGAGCACTACCTAGAACTGTACTCCAGGGAGAATGCTGTCACTGAGACTGCCCTCAATGCAGCCCAGCCTCTACCAGTCATGGATGAGCTGGACATACAGCCAACCAAATCGGAACTCAGTGATGCCATTGATTCCCTAGCCAGCGGAAAAGCCCCTGGGAAGGACAGCATTACCCCTGAAATAATCAAGAGTGCCAAGCCTGCTATACTCTCAGCACTACATGAACTGCTATGCCTGTGCTGGGACGAGGGAGCAGTACCCCAGGACATGCGCGATGCCAACATCATCACCCTCTATAAAAACAAAGGTGACCGCGGTGACTGCAACAACTACCGTGGAATCTCCCTGCTCAGCATAGTGGGGAAAGTCTTTGCTCGAGTCGCTCTGAACAGGCTCCAGAAGCTGGCCGAGCGCGTCTACCCTGAGGCACAGTGTGGCTTTCGTGCAGAGAGATCGACTATTGACATGCTGTTCTCCCTTCGTCAGATACAGGAGAAATGCCGTGAACAACAGATGCCCCTCTACATTGCTTTCATTGATCTCACCAAAGCCTTTGACCTCGTCAGCAGACGTGGTCTCTTCAGACTACTAGAAAAGATCGGATGTCCACCAAAGCTACTAAGTATCATCACCTCATTCCATGACAATATGAAAGGCACAATTCAACATGGTGGCTCCTCATCAGAGCCCTTTCCTATCCTGAGTGGTGTGAAACAGGGCTGTGTTCTCGCACCCACACTTTTTGGGATTTTCTTCTCCCTGCTGCTTTCACATGCGTTCAAATCCTCTGAAGAAGGAATTTTCCTCCACACAAGATCAGGGGGCAGGTTGTTCAACCTTGCCCGTCTAAGAGCGAAGTCCAAAGTACGGAAAGTCCTCATCAGAGAACTCCTCTTTGCTGACGATGCTGCTTTAACATCTCACACTGAAGAATGCCTGCAGAGTCTCATCGACAGGTTTGCGTCTGCCTGCAATGAATTTGGCCTAACCATCAGCCTCAAGAAAACGAACATCATGGGGCAGGATGTCAGAAATGCTCCATCCATCAATATTGGCGACCACGCTCTGGAAGTGGTTCAAGAGTTCACCTACCTAGGCTCAACTATCACCAGTAACCTGTCTCTAGATGCAGAAATCAACAAGCGCATGGGTAAGGCTTCCACTGCTATGTCCAGACTGGCCAAGAGAGTGTGGGAAAATGGCGCACTGACACGGAACACAAAAGTCCGAGTGTACCAGGCCTGTGTCCTCAGTACCTTGCTCTACGGCAGCGAGGCCTGGACAACGTATGCCAGCCAAGAGCGACGTCTCAATTCATTCCATCTTCGCTGCCTTCGGAGAATACTTGGCATCAGGTGGCAGGACTATATCTCCAACACAGAAGTCCTTGAAGCGGCCAACACCCCCAGCTTATACACACTACTGAGTCAGCGGCGCTTGAGATGGCTTGGCCATGTGAGCCGCATGGAAGATGGCAGGATCCCCAAAGACACATTGTACAGCGAGCTCGCCACTGGTATCAGACCCACCGGCCGTCCATGTCTCCGTTATAAAGACGTCTGCAAACGCGACATGAAATCGTGTGACATTGATCACAAGTCGTGGGAGTCAGTTGCCAGCATTCGCCAGAGCTGGCGGGCAGCCATAAAGACAGGGCTAAATTGTGGCGAGTCGAAGAGACTTAGTAGTTGGCAGGAAAAAAGACAGAGGCGCAAGGGGAGAGCCAACTGTGCAACAGCCCCAACAAACAAATTTCTCTGCAGCACCTGTGGAAGAGCCTGTCACTCCAGAATTGGCCTTTATAGCCACTCCAGGTGCTGCTTCACAAACCACTGACCACCTCCAGGCGCGTATCCATTGTCTCTCGAGATAAGGAGGCCCAAAAGAAAGAAAAAAGAAAGACAATTACAGCAGAACACCAGCCCACTACTACTAAATCAGCATCATGGGATTAGGCAAGGAGCCCTTTGTAGGCATGTTCACAGAAACAAAGACCATCTCTCGGCACTTCCCATTGTTCTTAGTTGCAGGAGCATACAGCATAAGAAAACAGGGTTAGTAAATCCTCAAAAAAAAAGGTAGAGTATCCTTGCATAATATTAGGTTATCTATTGTTATAATCTGCATAATGTCAGACTGAAGGTCAGTCCCAGTTGTGCTTGGCATGTTTTATAGATGAGTTTGTGTACTGTTATAGCTGCATAATATTATAGTTCACCTAATATTGTGAAAATTCTGTGGCTCTAATTACCAAAAAAAAAAAATCAATCTAATGTTCTATGGTGTCAACCCTTTGATTTTTAATTGTGGATATAAATTCTAACCATGGGCTGTTTGCTTATAATTGCTCCAACTTCTTATAAGGGTAGGACCTCCGATGAGCAATGTTCCCTCTGGACTGCCCAGCAACCCGAAAGGCCCCATGCAAGGTGAGCAGAAGTTGGCCCCTTTAAGCTGTTGCGCAAAGAAATTTAAAGGGCGCATGTACTTAAATGAATGGGTTGCACACTACAAAAAAATGTAGAGAGCACGTTGCCTAAGAGGGGCAGCTATTTAGAACAAAGGTTCTCAACCAGGGGGTCCACAAGAAACTTTCATGAAGGCCATCAAACATAATTACAGTATACCAATCCTCATTTGTAAATGGAAAACCATAGGAGTCCCAGAATCGGTTACACCATGACTTTTTCTCTCTCTGGTTACAGGAAGATTTTTTTTCAAAGGGACTTGAATGTTTCTTTAATGGGGAGGCAGTGGCGTAGTGGTATTGTCACTGGACGATTAACCCAGAGACGCAGGGTGCACAGCAGAAGGTGGAATTTGAATTCAATTAATAAATCTTGAATTAAAAGCTAGTCCAATGATGGCCATGAAACCATTGTCGATTGTTGTAAAAACCCAACTGGTTCACTAATGTCCTTTAGGGAAGGAAATCTGCTGTCCTTACCTGGTCTGGCCGACATGTGACTCCAGACCCACAGCAATGTGGTTGACTCTTACATGCCCTCCGAAATGGCCTAGCAAGCCACTCAGTTGTATCTAACCGCTACGAAGTCAATAAAAAAGAATGAAACCGGACGGACCATCCGGCATCGACCTCGGCAACGGAAGTGACAACGGCAAACCCAGCCCTGTCCTGTCAACCCTGCAAAGTCTTCCTTACTAACATCTGGGGGCTTGTGCCAAAGTTGGGAGAGCTATCCCACAGACTAGTCAAGCAACAGCCTGACAGTCATACTCACTGAATCATACCTGACAATGTCCCAGACACTGCCATCACCATCCCCGCGTATGTCCTATCCCATTGGCAGGACAGACAGAGCAAAGATGGCGGCACAGTGGTGTGCAGTTGGATGGGAGTTGCCCTGGGAGTGCTCAACATCGACTACGGACCCCATGAAGTGTCATGGCATCAGGTCAAACATGGACAAGGAAACGTCCCGCTGATTACCACCTACCGCCCTCCCTCAGCTGATGAGTCAGTACTCCTCCATGTTGAACAGCACTTGGAGGAAGCACTGAGAGTGGCAATGGCACAGAATGTACTCTGGGTGGGGGACTTCAATGTCCATCACCAAGAATGGCTCAGTAGCACCACTACTGACCGAGCTGGCCGAGTCCGAAAGGACGTAGCTACTAGTCTGGGTATGTGGCAGGTGGTGAGGAAACCAACAAGAGGGAAATACACACTTGACCTCGTCCTCATCAATCTGCCTGCCGCAGATGCATCTGTCCATGACAGTATTGGTAGGAGTGACCACCACACAGTCTTTGTGGAGACGAAGTCCTGCCTTCACATTGAGGATACTCTCCACCGTGTTGTGTGGCACTACCACCGTGCTAAATGGGATAGGTTTCCAACAGATCTAGCAATGCAAAACTGGGCATCCATGATGCGCTGTGGGCCATCAGCAGCAACAGAATTGTACTCAACCACAATCTGTAACCTCATGGCCCGGCATATCCCCTACTCTACCATTACCACCAAGCCAGGAGACCAACCCTGGTTCAATGAAGAGTGCAGGAGGGCATGCCAGGAGCAGCACCAGGCATAGCTCAAAATGAGGTGAAGCTACACACGGGACTGTGTGCCAAACTGCGAAAGCAGCATGCGATAGACAGAGCTAAGCGATCCCATAACCAACGGATCAGATCTAAGCTCTGCAGTCCTGCCACATCCAGCCGAGAATGGTGGTGGACAATTAAACTACTAACTGGAGGTGGCGGCTCCACAAATATCCCCATCCTCTATGATGGGGGAGCCCAGCACATCAGTGTGAAATATAAGGCTGAAGCATTTGCAACAATCTTCAGCCAGAAGTGCCAAGTTGATGATCCATCTCAGCCTGCTCCTGCAGTCCCCAGAATCACAGATGCCAGACTTCAGCCAATTCAGCTCACTCCACGTGATATCAAGAAATGACTGAAGGTACTGAGTACTGTAAAGGCTATGGGCCCTGACAATATTCCGGCAATAGTACTGAAGAGCTGTGCTCCAGAACTTGCCACACCCCTAGCCAATACAGCTACAACACTGGAATCTACCCTGCAATGTGGGAAATTGCCCAGGTATGTCCTGTACACAAAAATCAGGACAAATCCAACCCGGCCAATTACCAACCCATCAGCCTGCTCTCAATCATCAATAAACTGATGGATGGTGTCATCAACAGTGCCATCAGTGCTTAGCAATAACCTACTCAGTGATGCTCAGTTTGGGTTCTGCCAGGGCAACTCAGCTCCTGACCTCATTACAGCCTTGGTTCAAACATGGACAAAAGAGCTGAACTCAAGAGGTGAGGTGAGAGTGACTGCCCTGGACATCAAGGCAGCATTTGACCGAGTATGGCATCAAGGAGCCCTAGCAAAACTGAAGTCAATGGGAATCAGGGGGAAAGCTGGTTGGAGTCATACCTAGCGCAAAGGAAGATTGGTGCAGTTGTTGGAGGTCAATCATCTGAGCTCCAGGACATCACTGCAGGAGTTCCTCAGGGTAGTGTCCTAGGCCCAACCATCTTCAGCTGCTTCATTAATGACCTTCCTTCAATCATAAGGTCAGAAGTGGGGATGTTCACTGATGATTGCACAATGTTCAGCACCGTTCGCAACTCCTCAGATACTGAAGCAGTCCGTGTAGAAATACAGCAAGACTTGGAGAATATCCGGGCTTGGGCTGATAAGTGGCAAGTAACATTTGCACCACACAGGTGCCAGACAATGACCATGTCCAACAAGAGAGAATCTAACCATCTCCCCCTGGCATTCAATGGCATTACCATTGCTGAATCCCCCACTATCAACATCCTAGGGGCTACCATTGACCAGAAACTGAACTAGAGTAGCCATATAAATACCGTGGCTACAAGAGCAGGTCAGTGGCTAGGAATCCTGAGGCGAGTAACTCACCCGACTCCCTAAAGCCTGTCCACCATCTACAAGGCACAAGTCAGGAGTATGATGGAATAATCTCCACTTGCCTGGATGGGTGCAGCTCCAACAACACTCAAGAAGCTCGACACCATCCAGGACAAAGCAGCCCGCTTAATTGGCACCCCATCCACAAACATTCACTCCCTCCACCACCGACGCACAGTGTGTACCATCTACAAGATGCACTGCAGCAACGCACCAAGGCTCCTTCTACAGAACCTTCCAAACCCGCGACCTCTACCAACTAGAAGGACAAGGGCAGCAAATGCATGGGTACATCACCACCCGCAAGTTCCCTTCCAAGTCACATACCATCCTGACTTGGAACTATATCGCCGTTCCTTCACTGTCACTGGGTCAAAGTCCTGGAACACTCTTCCTAACAGCACTGTCGGTGTACCTACCCCACATGATCTGCAGCGGTTCAAGAAGGCAGCTCACCACCACCTTCTCCAGGGCAATTAGGGATGGGCAATAAATGCTGGCCGACCCAGCGACACCCACATCCCCATGAATGAATTAAAAAATAAAATTGCCCAAGCAGCTATATTTCCTCTGTCACCTTTCTCGAATCACCAGAAATATCCTTAACAAAGCTGTTCCACTTGTATCCAATACTTAAACACAAACATTTCCCTGTCCTACACGCTATATTTAATGTTTCCTGTAAGTTTATCAAAACCCATTCATCCTGCTTTCAAAAGTGGATAAAACTTGAATTAGTTGCCTACCCTCTAAAACTTGCTTTTAACAATGCCAGTTTATCAATCATATGGTGCATGCCTGTGTGTATATACAGCAGACATATATTTTAGCTTGCGTTGTGTACCTATCATAACCTCTACATCACCAACTCATTCTTTTACACTAAACCGTGTCACCAGATTTCATGGAGGCACCCAAGATCACGTCGTTGGCACCAGCTAGACCTCATTGACACAAAGCGAGCCTCCTTAAACAGTGTTCAAATCACACGCAGCTTCCACAGTGTGGACAGCGACACCGACCACTCCCTGGTTTGCAGCAAGGTTAGACTCAGACCAAAGAAGTTGCATCATTCCAAGCAGAAGGGCCACCCGCGCATCAACACGAGCAGAATTTCTCATCCACAGCTGTTACAAAAATTTCCAAATTCACTTGTAACAGCCCTTCAAAACACTCCCACAGGGGATGCTGAGACCAAGTGGGCCCACATCAGAGACGCCATCTATGAGTCAGCTTTGAACACCTACGGCAAACGTGCGAAGAGGAATGCAGACTGGTTTCAATCTCAGACTGAAGAACTGGACCGTCATAGCCGCTGAGCGCATTGCACTGCTGAACGACAAGAAGATCACCCCCCTCAAATCTAAATCAGGGGACACAATCACTGACCAACGCAAGCAAATGGACCGCTGGGTTGAGCACTACCTAGAACTGTACTCCAGGGAGAATGTTGTCACTGAGACTGCACTCAATGCAGCCCAGCCTCTACCAGTCATGGATGAGCTGGACGTACAGCCAACAAAATTGGAACTCAGTGACACCATTGATTCTCTAGCCAGCGGAAAAGCCCCTGGGAAGGACAGCATTACCCCTGAAATAATCAAGAGTGCCAAGCCTGCTATACTCTCAGCACTACATGAACTGCTTTGCCTGTGCTGGGACGAGGGAGCAGTACCTCAGGACATGCGCGATGCCAATATCATCACTCTCTATAAAAACAAAGGTGACCGCGGTGATTGCAACAACTACTGTGGAATCTCCCTGCTCAGCATAGTGGGGAAAGTCTTTGCTTGAGCCGCTTTAAACAGGCTCCAGAAGCTGGCCGAACGTGTCTACCCAGAGGCACAGTGTGGCTTTCGTGCAGAGAGATCGACCATTGACATGCTGTTCTCCCTTCGTCAGATACAGGAGAAATGCCGCGAACAACAGATGCCCCTCTACATTGCTTTCATTGATCTCACCAAAGCCTTTGACCTCGTCAGCAGACGTGGTCTCTTCAGACTACTAGAAAAGATCGGATGTCCACCGAAGCTACTAAGTATCATCACCTCATCCCATGACAATATGAAAGGCACAATTCAACATAGCGGCACCTCATCAGACCCTTTTCCTATCCTGAGTGGCGTGAAACAGGGCTGTGTTCTCGCACCCACACTTTTTGGGATTTTCTTCTCCCTGCTGCTCTCACATGCGTTCAAGTCTTCAGAAGAAGGAATTTTCCTCCACACAAGATCAGGGGGCAGGTTGTTCAACCTTGCCCGTCTAAGAGCGAAGACCAATGTATGGAAAGTCCTCATCAGGGAACTCCTCTTTGCTGACGATGCTGCTTTAACATCTCACACTGAAGAGTGTCTGCAGAATCTCATCAACAGGTTTGCGGCTGCCTGCAACGAATTTGGCCTAACCATCAACCTCAAGAAAACGAACATCATGGGACAGGACGTCAGAAATGCCCCATCCATCAATATTGGCGACCATGCTCTGGAAGTGGTTCAAGAGTTCACCTACCTAGGCTCAACTATCACCAGTAACCTGTCTCTCGATGCAGAAATCAACAAGCGTATGGGAAAGGCTGCCACTGCTATGTCCAGACTGGCCAAAAGAGTGTGGGAAAATGGCGCACTGACACGGAACACAAAAGACCGAGTGTATCAAGCCTGTGTCCTCAGTACCTTGCTCTATGGCAGAGAGGCCTGGACAACGTATGTCAGCCAAGAGCGACGTCTCAATTCATTCCATCTTCTCTGCCTCTGGAGAATACTTGGCATCAGGTGGCAGGACCGTATCTCCAACACAGAAGTCCTCGAGGCGGCCAACACCCCCAGCTTATACACACTACTGAGTCAACGGCGCTTGTGATGGCTTGGCCATGTGAGCTGCATGGAAGATGGCAGGGTCCCCAAGGACACATTGTACAGCGAGCTTGTCACTGGTATCAGACCCACCGGCCGTCCATGTCTCCGCTTTAAAGACGTCTGCAAACGTGACATGAAGTCCTGTAACATTGATCACAAGTCGTGGGAGTCAGTTGCCAGCGTTCGTCAGAGCTGGCTGGCAGCCATAAAGGCGGGGCTAAAGTGTGGCGAGTCGAAGAGACTTAGTAGTTGGCAGGAAAAAAGAGAGAAGCGCAAGGGGAGAGCCAACCGTGTAACAGGCCCGACAACCAATTTTATCTGCAGCACCTGTGGAAGAGTCTGTCACTCTAGAATTGGCCTTTATAGCCACTCCAAGCGCTGCTCCACACACCACTGACCACCTCCAGGCGCTTACCCATTGTCTCTCGAGATAAGGAGGCCAAAGAAAGAAAGAAAGATATTTTAGCATTATTTCAGAAACAAAATTCACAGCTGATGTGTTCTAACAGTCTATCCAAAGTAATGCTTGGCAATACATCCTATGATACATTGGCAATGTGTGTTGTGCAATACATGGAGCAAAAATATACACCTTCACTGATGAATTGCTGGAGAAATGCACTACCCCAGTGTGATACTACTAACACAGGAGTCTCCCAGTTAGATTCCTGAGCTATGCTTAGTCATTCATCTTGAGCCAAATGGCAGTAAGAATGTCTTCCAACAGCAGTTGGAAGGATAACACAAGGCTGGATTTTATGGACCCCCGAGCTGAGATTGGTGGTGGGGGGCCCATAGTATCGTGGCGAGGGGCAGAGGGCCTGTCACCTCCCCGTCACCAAGTGATCTTGCCAGGGGCTGGATAGGCCGATGAGGACCTTCCGGCCCAGATGCCAAGTGTGGCCTATTAATGGCCTTGTAAAACGAGGCACCCTCTCTGTGGGCTTTGGGGGTGTCCTCCTCCATGGGTAATTGGTAGCCCACGGTGGGTCCTACCAAGAAACAATGCATTTCCCAGGAGCTCCCTCCCCCTGAGCGTTACGACCATCCCCCCAACCCCACCTCGTCAGAGCCTTCTGGCCTGGCCCCAGCAACCCCACCGCACCTACCTGAAGTCAGGGTTCCAGTGCTGAGCCTGGGCCCAAGGCCTCTGCAACACTGGCAATGTCCACTGCTCTCAGTGGTGCTGCCAATACTGCTGAGCTGCCAGCCCTGTGATTGGCTGGCATCTTTAAAGGGATGGGGATCCTAGCGCGGAAAACTTAAGCTTCAAAACACCAGAGGATCATTATGGGGGGGCACAAAAAGGCTGAGGTGGGGTTCCCCTGCCTTTTCAGCCCGGCACGAGGAGCCCTACCTCCTCCACAAAATCCAGCCTATAAAGGTCAGCCAGGATTTCCACTCCTGACCCCTGTTGGAAAGTGTATGCATTCAGACATCACCACCTTAAACATTCACTCCCTCCACCACCGCACAAAGTTGCAGCAGTGTGTACCATCTGCAAGATGCACTGTAACAACTCACCAAGCCTCCTTTGACAGCATCTTCCAAACCTACAACCTCTACCACCCAGAAGAACAAGTGCAGCAGATGCATGGGAACACCACCACCACCTGCAAGTTCCCCTCCAAGCCACACACATCCTGACTTGGAACTATATCGCTGTTCCTTCACTAGACATTCCAGAAGCCTCCTACACCCAAGGAAGGAAGGAGATTGGCCTAACCAAGTTGCTCCTAAAAATGAGGTTATACAAGCTCTCAAAGCTGTTAATTACACTGAAAGACTGGCTATTCAAGGTTATTTACTTGTCAGCCATCTAAGGAATTATTCTAAGTAATCGCACCAATTTATAATCTCAGACTCTGGTCGCTGATATAGTTAATGCTCAGCATCTTATTTGTGCTGAGTTACAGTGACACACAATCACTAATGTAGTAAAAACAAGAAATGCTGGAAACACTCAGCAGGTCTGGCAGCATCTATAGAGAGAGGAGCAGAGTTAACGCTTCAGGTCAGTGACCCTTCTTCAGAACTGGCAAATATTAGAAACGGAAAAGGTTATAAGCAAGTAAAGTGGAGGTGGGGCAAGAGATAACAAAGGAGATGGTGTAGATAGGACAAGGTCACAGAATAGCTGACCAGAAGGTCATGGAGCAAAGATATGTTAATGGTGTGTTGAAAGACAAAGCATTCGTACAGAAAGGGTGTTAATGGACTGAAAATTGAACAGCCGCAAGTACAAACATGAAAAAAAAAACAGTGGGTAAGCAAACTGAACAAACTATGAAATAAAATAAAAACAAAAAATATTAAAGAGGAAAAAGAAAAAAATAATAAAAGTAAAATGGGGGGCCCGTCATGCTCTGAAATTACTGAACTCAATGTTCAGTCCGGCAGGCTGTATTGTGCCTAATCGGTAAATGAGATGCTGTTCCTCGAGCTTGCGCTGATGTTCACTGGAACACTGCAGCAATCCATGGACAGAGATGTGAGCATGAGAGCAGGGGTGTGTGTTGAAATGGCAAGCAACCGGAAGCTCGGGGTCATGCTTTCGGACCGAGCGGAGATGTTCCGCAAAGCGGTCACCCAGTCTGCGGTTGGTCTCCCCAATGTAGAGGAGACCAAATTGTGAACAGCGAATACAGTATACTACATTGAAAGAAGTACAAGTAAATCACTGCTTCACCTGAAAGGAGTGTTTGGGGCCTGGGATAGTGAGAAGGAGGTAAATGGGCAGGTATTACACCTCCTGCAATTGCAGGGGAAGATGCTGTGGGAAGGGGATGAGGTGGTGGGGGTAATGGAGGAGTGGACCAGGGTGTCACGGAGGGAACGATCCCTTTGGAATGCTGACGGGGGAAGTTGCGTTTGGTAGTGGCATCACGCTGGAGGTGGCGGACAAGGGGAACCCTGTCATGGTTCTGGGAGGGAGGGAAGGGGTGAGGGTAGAGGTGCTGGGAATGGGCCGGACACGGTTGTGGGCCCTGTCAACCACAGTGGGGGGAAATCCTCGGTTGAGGAAAAAGGAAGAAATATCAGAAGCGCTGTCATGGAAGGTAGCATCATCAGAGCAGATGCGTCGGAGACGGGGAGAATGGGAGAATCACTAATGTAATCTTTGCTGTGTGTGTTTACTTTAGTTAAGTTTGGAGATACAACACTGAAACAGGCCCTTCGGCCCACTGAGTCTATGCTGACCATCAACCACCCATTTATACTAATCCTACACTAATTCCATATTCCTACCACATCCCCACCTGTCCCTATATTTCCCTACCACCTACCTATACTAGAGGCAATTGCTAATGGCCAATTTACCCATCAACCTGCAAGTCTTTGGCATGTGGGAGGAAACCGGAGCACCCGGAGGAAAAAGTTCATTAAGATTTACTGTTCAACTGCCAGATAACATTATATTTATGCATGTCTATTATGTGCTGTTATATTCAAATTTAGCTTGTGATTTTTGACTAATAACTAGTGTTTAGTGCATGACTGGTGGTCTTGCTTCTTCCTTGATGATTTGGCAAAGAAAATTAAATTACTCATTCAGCAGCTTGTTGGTGACTTAATCATGCGCTTGCAAATTAAATTAATTTTGTGTTCAAGAGGTTCATTGAGCCAAAATCAGGATCACTCATCCCAAGATCTATGGAGATGTAAAAGCTTAAGACAGTCCTTTAGTAAGGAGCTAAAGGAGGAAATAGGGAATCATCTGATTTCTCTGCATTTATGTTAGGATACAGAAACAACTTTCTTGCAAAATAGTGCTTCCTGCAACAACAAATATTCCACCAAGGTGAACAGCTTCAACAATGTTAACCTTGAGGCACCCTACCAACAGGTACATTTCGGAATAATTAGAGAATTTTACCCTGCAGCACAGAGTCTCTGAGACATAACCATACGGCTGAAAGAATTAAGGCAACAGAATAGTGGGCAAAAGGACGGTGTTGTAACTTATTCCTACTGGTGCATTAAAATGTCTGTTTAATCGCTCTTTTTCTATTACTCGTTTCATGGGATGTGGGCGTCGCTGGCAATGGCAGCATTTGTTGCCCATCCCTAATTGCCCTTGAGAAGGTCGTGGTAAACGACCTTCTTAGTGGACCGCTGCAGTCCATCTGGTGCGGGTACACCAACGGTGCTATTAGGGAGAGTGTTCCAGAATTTTAATCCAGCAACAGTGAAGGAACAGCGATATATTTCCAAGTCAGCATGGTGTGTCACTTGGAAGGGAACTTGCAGGTGATGGTGTTCCCATACATCTGCTGCCCTTGTCCTTCTAGGTGGTAGAGGTCGCGGGTTTGGAAGGTGCTGTCAAAGGAGGTACGATGAGTTGCTGCAGTGCATCTTGTAAATGGTACACATTGCTGCCACTGTACGTCGGTGGTGAAGGGAGTGAATTTTGAAGGTGGTGGATGGCGTGCTAATCAAATGGGATGCTTTGTCCTGGTTGGTGTCAAGCTTCCTGAATGTTGCTGGAGCTGCACTCATCCAGGCAAGTGGAGAGTATTCCATCACACTCCTGACTTGTGCCTTGTAGATGGTGGACAGGCTTTGGGAAGTCAGGTGATTGGTTACTCAATACAGAATTCCCAGCCTCTGACCTGCTCTTGTAGCCAAGGTACTTATATGGCTACTCCAGTTCAGTTTCTGGTCAATGGTAACTCCTAGAATGTTGATAGTGAGGGATTCAGCGATGGTAATGTCGTTGAATGTCAAGGGGAGATGGTTAGATTCTCTTTTGTTGGAGATGGTCATTGCCTGGCACTTTTGAGGCACGAATGTTACTTCAGCTCTCTTCAGCTACAGCTCCCACATGCCAGGTATCTGATTTTATCCGTGCAATCAAGCTCGAGATTCTTCCCTAAAATGTGAAGACGCGGGTGGCAGAAGGGGAATATGCAATCTAACGCAGATTGCTCCTGCATCCCTCCTAACACCCAGACAGGTTGAAAATGGCACCCGTCACCCCTCTGCTCTCAGACAGCGATGCTGTGCAGTATGGATAAAGCTTGCAAGAATGTCTTCTACCCTTCACCATTTTTTGCACAACCTTGAAAACAGCAACAGTAGTGCTTTCTTCCTTTCTTTAAGATAAGGGAGCAATAAATCTGTAACTCAATAAAAGCGGAGATTTCCATTGAGAAAGGTCAAACACATTTATAGTTGTATTTGGAACCACTTGTTCAGAGCATCCAGCATTCCACTCTTTAATTGATCAAGTTTAAAGCCTAGAAGGTATTTTAAATGAATGCACCAACATATGGCAGAAAAGCACATACAGTTTGACCTGGCCTGACACCCGCAATTTGATACTTGTTAAGTTGCAGATCTTGTCATGGAGACACCTCAAGGGTGTTCCCATCTGACGGACTTTTCTTGACAACCAACTAGCAACTGGTTACACAGCAGTGTGATCTTGGTGACATTCCAGATTTCTACAGGGGTTGAGTTAAATGGGTAAAATGAGTCTCACTCATCTATAATTATCTGTGAGCACTGGCAGACTGGGTGGCACAGGCTCCCTGTCCAGTCTCTTTTGCTGAGTGACTGGTACACTGGAAAGGTACACAAAAAATACAACTGTTTAGGCGACTGGAGGAAAACAAGAACATTTACAATCGTAAAATCCTTGGGCAAGTGCAAACAGTTGAAACTGAAGAGGGTAATAATTCAATTCCACTCACCCGTTTGTTCGAAGTAATAAGTTTAAATGCCTCATTCACTTGCTGAGCTGTTGCCCCACCACCTACATCTAGAAAGTTGGCAGGATTTCCTCCATGAAGCTTTATGATATCCATTGTGGCCATTGCCAGCCCTGCACCATTTACTGCAAAACAAAATACCCACCAATGATGCACCTAATCCATGTTTAATAAAAGTATGATAAAACATTATCTGGCCAAAGTGGACTGGGAGCAGCTACTTGTGGGAAAGTCTACATCAGACCAGTGGGAGTCATTCAAAGAGGAAATAGTGAGAGTTCAGAGCCAACATTCAGAACCCATTAAGGTGAAGGATAGGACCAACAAGTCCAGGGAACCCTGGATGATAGGGGATATAGAGGATTGGATCAGGAAAAAAGGAGGCTTATGGCAAATTCAGAGCACTGAAAACAGCAGAGGCCCTAGAGAAGAATAGAAAGTGTGGGGGGGATACTTAAAAAAGTAATTAGGGGAGCGAAAAGAGGACATGAAAAAACACTGGCGGGCAAGATAAAGAAAAATCCTAAGGCACTTTATAAGTATATTAAGGGCAAGAGGAAAACCAGGGAAAGAATAGGGCCCATTATGGACCAAAGCGGCAATGTGTGTGTGGAGCCGGAGGACATGGGTGAGGTTTTAAATGATTACTTTTCATCTGTGTTCTCTATGGAGAAGGACGATGTAGGTTTCGAGATCAGGGAGGGGAATTGTGATATACTTGAACATATTAGTATTGAAAGGGAGGAAGTATTAGCTGTTTAAGCAGGTTTAAAAGTGGATAAATCCCCAGGCCTAGATGAGATGTATTCCAGGCTGTTATGTGAGGCAAGGGAGGAGATAGCAGGGGCTCTGACACAAATTTTCAAATTCTCTCTGGCCACAGGAGAGGTACCAGAGGACTGGAAGACAGCGAATGTGGTACCATTATTCAAGAAGGGTAGCAAGGATAAACCAGGTAATTACAGGCCGGTGAGTCTAACATCAATGGTAGGGAAACTATTGGAAAATATTCTGAGGGACAGGATTAATCTCCACTTGGAGAGACAGGGATTAATCAGGGATAGTCAGCATGGCTTTGTCAGGGGAAGATCGTGTCTAACTAACTTGATTGAATTTTTCGAGGAGGTGACTAGATGTGTAGATGAGGGTAAAGCAGTTGATGTAGTCTACATGGACTTCAGTAAGGATTTTGATAAGGTCCCGCACGGGAAATTGGTTAAGAAGGTAACAGCCCATGGGATCCAGGGCAATTTGGCAAATTGGATCCAAAATTGGCTTAGTGGCAGGAGGCAGAGGGTGATGGTCGAGGGTTGCTTTTGCAAGTGGAAGCCTGTGACCAGTGGTGTACCACAGGGATCGGTGCTGGGACCTTGCAGTTTATAGTGTACATTAATGATTTAGACGTGAATATAGGCGGTATAATCAGTAAGTTCGCAGATAACACGAAAATTGGTCGTGTCGTAAATAGTGAGGAGGAAAGCCTTAGATTACAGGATGATATAGATGGGCTGGTAAGATGGGTGGAGCAGTGGCAAATGGAATTTAATCCTGAGAGGACTAACAAGGTAAGGGAATATACAATGGATGGTAGGACCCTAGGAAGTCAAGGTGGTCAGAGGGACCTTGGTGTACTTGTCCATAGATCACTGAAGGCAGCAGCACAGGTAGATAAGGTGGTTAGGAAGGCATATGGGATACTTGCCTTTATCAGCCGAGGCATAGAATATAAGAGCAGGGAGGTTATGATGGAGCTGTATAAAACGCTAGTTAGGCCACAGCTGGAGTACTGTGTACAGTTCTGGTCACTACACTATAGGAAGGATGTGATTGCACTGGAGAGGGTGCAAAGGAGATTCACCAGGATGTTGCCTGGGCTGGCGCATTTCAGCTATGAAGAGAGACTGAAAAGGCTAGGGTTGTTTTCCTTAGAGCAGAGAAGGCTGAGGCAGGACATGACTGAGGTATACAAAATTATGATGGGCATTGGCAGATTAGATAGGAAGAAACATTTTCCCTTAGCGGAGGTGTCAATAACCAGGATTTAAGGTAAGGCGCAGGAGGTTTAGAGCAGATTTGAGGAAAAAAGTATTCACCCAGAGGATGGTTAGAATCTGGAACACACTGCCTGAAGAGGTGGTAGAGGCAGGAACCATCACAACATTTAAGAAGTATTTAGAGGAGCACTTGAAACGCCATAGCATACAAGGCTACGGGCCAAGTGCTGGAAAGTGGGATTAGAATAGTTAGGTGCTTGATGGCTGGCACAGACACGATGGGCCGAAGGGCCTGTTTCTGTGCTATATGACTCTATAACAGGGAAAACAAATTTGTATCTCCTTAACCAATCAGACACACAGCCTGAACCACAAAGTGCAAGGTAGAATAGTGAATTCCCTGGCAGATCAGATACAGAAAACAAAACAGAGGAGGGAAAGAAAGACTGGACTAAGAGTTCAAAAACGGACAAAGGAAAAGCAAAAAAAAATATTGTTAGATCTCCAAGAATTAAAATCTGAATGTGTGAGACTCCATACTTTTAAAGTTAATTTTCAGTGGCAGAGGGGCTATTTGGCAGTAATTAACACTCATCAAGTTGCTAAAAGAGTACTTAGACTGGAATGGACAACCCCTAACTTTTTGTAGCAAGTTTAGTCCATATCTACCAGGCAAGTAGGTTTATTGTATTTGAATAGCAAGTCAGACAGTGAGATGCTATTTTTGCAAAGCTGATGTCGGAGCAGTGCATCTCACACAGCAACTTCCAGATTTTTGCATTTAGCTGCGCTTGCGTGCTCAATTTGTGCATAAATATCTGAGCACTGTTAGCTTCACCATTAGTTTCACAGTAAATTCTGGGCCATTAAGTCAATTTGTATTTTCACTTGAAAGGACTAATTAGTGCACAGAGGTAACATAGCTCTGCTCACTCTCAAAACCCTCTATTGGAACAGAGAGCACACAGCAGTTAACTAAAACTATCATGCACAATTTGCTTTGCACAATTCTATGCTCACACATTCATTTGGATTTAAAGTTAAATATTGATCAAGTTACATGTCCTTAGATCATCAAAGGAAGCTGGTAATTTTCACAAGCAAGCTGAATCACAAATTTAAAGTTTAAGGCAAGACAGGTTTCATAAGAAAATAAATTTTAAAACACAATATGGGCAGAATTCTTTTTCTCAGTTGATTCCATTAATTAATGAGTGATGTATTGCAGCCTCATCTCTTACCCAAACAACCAATGTTTCCATCCAATCCAATGTAATTGAGACCTGAATCAACTGCTTGCTTGTCTTGTTCATCCTCTTGACTCCAGTCCTGCTGGGCAAAAATATCCTTCTGCCTATAGGCAGCATTAGAATCAAAGTTGATCTTCGCATCCATGCACATCACTGCAAACAAAAGAAAGTTATGCCTGAAAATTGCAACACGAATATAGTAGTAATTGAATAAATGGCTGGCAACTGTTAAGAACTGCTTGCATTGTAGAGATGTCAACTGGTAAATGGCAGCCTAGACCAACACAACAAAATTAAATTGGGTGTAGTGACACAAAAACATCACGGGAACAACATTACTCCTCAAGTATCAGAGAAAACTGAGGCAGTAAAACAGTATGGGCGGCACAGTGGCGCAGTGGTTAGCACCGCAGCCTCACAGCTCCAATGACCCGGGTTCAATTCTGGGGACTGCCTATGTGGAGTTTGCAAGTTCTCCCTGTGTCTGCGTGGGTTTTCTCCGGGTGCTCCGGTTTCCTCCCACATGCCACAGACTTGCTGGTTGATAGGTTAATTGGCCATTATAAATTGCCCCTAGTATAGGTAGGTGGTAGGGACAGGTGGGGATGTGGTAGGAATATGGAATTAGTATAGGATTAGTATAAATGAGTGGTTGATGGTCGGCACAGACTCAGTGGGCCAAAGGGCCTGTTTCAGTGCTGTATCTCTAAACTAAAGTACCACCATTTTAATATTTTAGTGTCAGTTTGAAGGGACAGTTTTGTGTTGTGTGCATTTGTGGCCTTTAGCAACTTTCACGAGAGTCAATCAATAACACCCCCATCCCCCCAATGTTATTTGAACAGTAGAATAAGAAACAGGTCATGACCAGGATACCTGGCTTTTCAGGCCGCAAAAGGGGCATGTGGAAGCAATACACTCCATGAAGGGAGAGGGAGACTATTTAAAGAAAATAAACTTGAAAACAGCCTGTTTTCTTCGAACACCAATATCCACAAAACAAATAAGGAACAATGCACAAAGAACAGCCTCGCCTATGATTGGCGTTATGCACCTTTTGCTACAAATGTGCCCATAGTCAACTTAGCATAACAGGTATGAATTGTTTAAGATGTAATTTATCAAGGGAAAATTATGAAGACTGAGAAAAAATGGCAAGAGATCCTTCCCCAATCTACCAAAACTACATCTTTATTGGCATTTTTAACAACTGATCCTGTTGAATGTGTAGAAATGAGGATTATGCTGCAATTTGTTGGTAAAATATTTGGTTCACCCTATAAAAACAATGCAAGTCCACATTCAGAAGTATTACACTATTGGAGGTGATATACAGTTTTTTGCTCTTCCATTCTAGATGGATGAATTTATTGACTGAATTCAATACAAATAGGGAACTTATTGGAATAACTGTCTTTACTTAATTATGATATTTAAGAAGGTTCGCCACAGCAATTCCTCAACATTATGTTCACATTTAAGTCTCTTGGCGAAGATCCATTCAATATAATGACACATTGACCTAATATTTCTTGTAAACTTTGCGCCATTACACTTGGGCCCCGCTTTACAGTGGAAAAGTTTCAGGAAATTATGATGTGACTTAGACTATGCAATAATTTCCCAGGACTTCTGTGAAGCTCCACCATTTCTCACAGAAATGTTGAACAATTAACAAACATAGTTATGTCCCTATCGACTATGGAAAATAGAAATGACCAGTTCTAAAACAGTACAGAGCCCTCTCAGCATAAAATTCTATTGTTAAACATTATTAAGCAAATATGAAATAAAAGCAGGCTAGTGTACATTACCAATCCCAGAGGCATCCTCCACCATAGGATTTATCTCTACCATACTGGCATCATATTTGATAAACAGCTCATACAATTTGATCATGTTCTCTGCTGCATCTTCTACGATATTAGGTGGAAAACCCATTTTCTGTGCAAGCTGGAAAAATGACATGTTAACAGTAAAATGCTAATCTCTTTTAAACCAGTCTTTGCCAAAAGATGAATAGCTGTCTAGGTCTACACATTAACTGTGTGATTGTAGCATTTTGCAGCGAGTCAAATTGTAATTTTAAAATGCATCAGTTTAAAATTATTCAACAAGGACAGAAAGCTCAAGTTCCAAAGTAACTAGAGATCAGATTAGTTCCAAAAAATATTGAAAGAGCAGAGGATAATTTGTGCCAATGTTTCAATCAATATAAACAATACCCCTAAATAAAATTTTAAAAACACTTTGCTTCAGTGGTAGCATCCTTATCTCTGAATTAGAAGGTTCAAATCCCACACCAGAGACTTCAGCACACAATCTAGGCTACAATTTCAGTGCAGTACTGAGAGAGTGCTGCACTGTCGGAGCTGCCATTTTTCAGAGGAGGACTTAAAGTCTTTTCTGCCCCTTCAGGCAAACGTAAAAGATCCCATGTGCACAAAATTGGCTGCCAGGCTGCCTATATCACAATACTGACTATACTTCAAAAGGTACTTCATTGGTTGTGAAGCACTTTAGGATGTCCCAAAGATGTGAAAGGAGCTACAGAAATGCAAATGCTTTCTTGAAAATTAATGTAAATTGGGGTGGCATTGTGTACAAAAGCTCCAGAGGATACAGCTCAGCTTTGTGCCTGCAATACAGTGACTTTCCTTCCACTCAGACAATTCCGGGTGCACTTCAGTAAAGATGTATAGGTCTTAGAAAGGGCCCAGAGAAGATTCATCAGCACTCCCTCAGTACTGCACTCAAGTGTTAGCCTAGATTATGTGCTCAGGTCTCTGCAGAAAGGCTTGAATCCATGACCTTCTGACTCAAGAGGTAAGATAAGATTATATCACTGAGCCTTAATACAATGCACCAGGATTAGGTTTTGGGTTCTTCTCAAAAAATTCAATAAAGAGGGAAAGTCAGCCTGAACCTCCTACTGGGCCTTTATGGCTCACTGATGATCTAGGAGAAAATTAGAAACCAAAACAGAAAAACTATTGACATGTACACTGAAACCTGTGAATTAGTGGCACCTAAGAGACTTGCATCAGGTGGTCTTATTTTCAAAATGGTCATTATTTGTACAGTAAACCAGATGAGCCAAATATTTCAGGATTGGCTGCATCTCCAGCAGCATTCCTTCTTTTTCCATTCTCATCTGGGATTGTGCCCAATTCTTCAGCCCTGCCAGCAGGATGAGATTTCAGGTCATTCCCTGTTCATTGGGTTTCCTAATTAATTACCATCCCAGGGTCCTTTTGCATTGAGAGAGAGATGTCCAGATCCTAGGATCTGCTACTTTGTCATTCTGTATAGGGCAAGGTGGTTGCTGTAGTGTTGGAGTGCCTGGCAGATCAAATTTAGGAGGGGGAATTAATGTACTGCAACACCTATGTCCAGGACCCCCTGAAACCAGTGCTGCAGCTGTTGATGATGAGTAGAGGGCTGTTAGTAGATCAGCACTTAATGTACTGAGCTGAGTTACCAACTCTAGTTGGAGCCATTCCTGGAGGCTTAATCACATGGCATCAGACCACATGACTTCTATAAACGTTATTGTTTATATCATTACAACTACACTTGTGACTGCACTTCAAGTACTTCATTGGCTGTAAAGCGTTTTGAGTCAGCCGGTGTTCATGAAAGGCACTATATAAATGAAAGTATTTTTTTTATTATTGGATTTAGCTTATAAGGGTTCCATGTAGTTGATTATTTTTGTTTGTGGTTTTGCACCAGCAGCTGTTATGTGAAGTGTTCCAAGAACGAAGGGGTCACCCAAGAGCAAGTGAAGAGGGGAAACCATTCTCTCCATGTGCTTCCTGTATCTATCCCTGCCCTACAACCCCCAATTTTCCCTTCCCCCCACCCCCCCCCTACCAAATCGAGCCCCCAACAATTTCAACCAAGCCCCCTCCCCATTTGATTTCAGGGCCCAATTCCTGACTTTTTCACCCACCCCTCGTTAGGGTCTGAAGTTCTGTTAATGGATGGCTGTGGATGGGGTTAGGAGAGCAGAGTAAGCTCTGTGGCAAGCAATAAACAAACAATCTCTACCAAAGCATCCTAGTCTCTGTGTCTTCTTCACAAACAGGCTTGGAAGTTTCTCTAACATTGGTAGCAGAGAATGGTTGCCTGAAAGTGAAGATTGGAGACTAAGATTTGTTTTCAGACAGGAGATGAGAATTGGAGGTTTTTTTGAGAAGTCTGTATTTGGAGGTTTTTTTTGAAGAAAGATGACTGAAACCAAGTGTAAGGTGTCGGGATATGATTTTTTTTACTACTGTTTTGTGAAGTTGAACCTTGCAATCAATGGAAGAATGAAGTTGATCTATGGACACGGGTTACATATTTACCAAAATGGAAGCAAGGACTAGCCCTTGCACTTTCACTTCCCGCCAGAAGCAAGATCAGGGGCAAAGTGTTCTTGGAGCTAGAGATTCATCATTTGGACAATGAGGAAGGTTTGGACAATCTCTTGAAATTTATGGATAAAATTTACATGAAAGATGGCTTATTGAATGCCTATGAGGTGTGGTCAGACTTTGGTAAATTTAGAAGAATATTATAGAAGAATATATTATAGAGTTTAAACAATTATATGCAAGGTTCCGGCGATTCTGCTCGGAAATTCCTAGATCAGTACTTGCCTTCAAATTGTTGGATTGTGCTAGGATATCGAACATGGATAGGATCTTGGCATGAACTAGAGTTAGATTCAAAGAAAGAGAGACGCTGTTTGATCAGATGTCTGACCCCCAAAAAAATTTTGGGGAAGCATTCCTTTCCGGTTGCTTTCATGGTGCAGATGGGCTCTTCAGCAGTGACAACAAAGGTGGAGGATACAATGCTAGCAGCATTTCGAGGCCATTCAAGTATGGGGCCCAAATGTAAGTACGAAAGGAGAAACACACACAAAATGAATGAGGACAGAAACCCTTTTGGCAGCTATTAACAGATGGCAGGAATTGGGCAATTATGGCAGAAGGATAAACCCCAGGAATAACCAAGAGGTGGTCAACAGGTGTTTCCGATGTGACACAAAGTATCACTATGCGTTGCATTGTCCAAAAAGAAATAACAGGGTTTTTGAGATGACACATGACATGGAAGGTTCGGAAGGCGAAGATAACACTACTGATCAATCAGAAGGAATTGTATTGGTCATGAGAAGCTTCAGTCCAGTAATGAGTGTCCTAGTCGCAGATTCGTTCAATTGCACAGTACTAGACAGCGGGTGTATGTCCACAGTATGTGGAGTGGACTAGTTAAGGTGTTACATGGATTCTTTAAGTAAGGAAGACTGAAATAAAGTCAAAAAATACGACAGTTCTACTTGTTTCAGGTTTGGGATGACAACACGTTGAAATCACTAAAGAGTGGTAATTCTGTGTAAAATAGCAGGGGTAAACCATTTTATTAGTATCCAGTGATATACCTTTGCTGTTAAGTAAACCGTCTATGAAGAAGGCGTGGACGAAATTGGATATAGAACATGATAAGGCAATTGTCTTTGGGAAATCTGTAGCTTTGCGGTTTACAGTCGGGACATTATTGTATTTCTTTAGCAACACCCAACAGCTCTAAGCAGGGTGTTAAAGTAGTATTAATGGCATCCGGAGGTAGGGATTTAAAAGAGAAAAGGCAAATTATTTCAAAACCACATCGACAGTTTGCACATCCATCTGGTCATAGGTTGAAGATTCTATTAAAAGATGTAGGGGTAATAGATGATGACTATACTAAACTTATCTAAGGTATCAGTGAAAAATGTAATATCTGTAAAAAAAAAAATACAGGAGGACACCATCGCGACCCAGTGAGTCTCCCATTAGCAAGGGACTTTAATGAAACCGTAGCAATGGACTTGAAGGTACGGGATAAAGACAAAAACATTTTTCTTCTACACTTCATATACGTAGCGATCAGATTCAGTCTGTCGACTGAATTTAAAGACAAAAAAGTAATAGTGGACAAGATAATGGAAAGGTGGATAGGAACGGCACTGGGAGCAACGGCCAGGTTTCTAACTGACAATGGAGGAGAATTTGCCAATGATGAGTTCAGGAGTATATGCAAAGATATGAATATTGTAGCAATGCACACAGCAGCAGAAAGTCCTTTTTAGTAATGGGGTTTAAGAGAGAAATCATGCCGTGATGCACGAAATGCTTTGAAAAATTTTAGCCGACCAGCCAAACTGTAAATTGATTACTGCTCTGGCGTGGGCAGTGCATGCGAAAAACACACTTCAAATGGTTGGGGGCTACAGCCCATATTAATTAGCTTATGGCAGGAATCCAAAACTACCTTCGGTAAATGTAGGATCATCCCCCGGCTTCAGAGGGGACTACAATTAGTTCAATTTTTGCGCAACATTTGAATGCCATGCATGCAGGGAGAAGAGCATTTATTAAGGTGGAGGTTTCAGAAAATATCAGGAGAGCTTTGAGGTATCGGATCAAGCCATCAGAAAAGAATTTTGATACCAGGGATATGGTGTTTTACAAAAGAGAAGGGCAGAAAGAATGGAGAGGCCCAGGACAAGTTGTAGATAATGATTGCAAAACAGTGATTTTGCAACACGGCAACCAAATCATTAAGAGTACAGTCCTCACGGCTTATTGGTACTGATTATGCATTGACAGAATCTGAACAAATGACGGACACTGATGATGCACCATGTACTTCACATGCACATATGTCGGACCTTTGTGAGCAACAGATTGCGGCAGATAATGGGTTGACTGAAAGTGGACCAAGTGATAGTGAAGATCCAGATAAGGCCATTTATCTCAACGGTCAACTACCGAAAGTTGGGACTACAGTGACATATATGCCAGAAGGGACTAGTGATTGGAGGGAAACCAACATTATAAGAGGGGCAGGAAAGACCACAGGGAAATACAAACATTGGCTGAATGTGCAAGACAAGGAACAGGATATCAGACCTCTAGATTGGCAGAAGAAAGTGAAAAATGTGAAAGGCCAGAAAACGTAGTGCAAGTTCAGACAGTGGGCCTGAAGATGATAACAGTCCAAGGAAAAGGTCATAAACTTGTGAAAGGAAGTCTGATTGTAGGAGGGACAGGTCGAGTAGTAGTAGTCCAGAAAGGGATAGGAACTCTAGTAGGGGATGTGGTTTCACTAGAGCAAGGACCAGAAAGCAGGCGAGGAGTGCCACAAGAAATAGGAGCCCTTACGATAGAGAAGCTCTAGTGGCTACTAACAAGTTAGATATTAAATTGATAAAGAATGCCAAGCAAAAAAAGCTTGACAATTGGAGAGAGTTTGGCATATACACGGAGGTGCCAGATAGAGGACAACCAGCACTGTCACATATATGGATCTGTACAGAGGAAGTACTTGCCGATGGTACATATAAAGCAAAGACCAGACTTGTAGCTCGGGGATTTGAGGAACAACGAGGCAACCAAGAAGTTAGAGTGAACTTCCCAACAGCAGGAAAAGCAAATCTGAGAATGTTCCATGCCCTTTTAGCGACACACTCATGGGAATGCAAGTCCATTGACATCAAAGCAGCATTTTTGCAAGGGGAGAAATTTCAAAGGGAAGTATTTTTAAAGTCACCAAAAGAAGCTGGAGATATAGAAGGGAAATTATGGAAGCTAAACAAGTGTGTTTATGGGCTAAACAATGCATCCAGGGTGTGGTATTTTTCGGTTAGGTCCCTCCTACTAAAAGCTGGTTGTATTCAACTAAAAGTGGATCCGGCAATGTTTTATTGATACCATGAAGAAAAACTAGCAGGCATTTTCTTGATGCATGTGGATGATTTTCTGTGGGAGGACCTGAGGCATTTGAGAAATTTGTGGTAGATAAAGTTCTGCAGGAATTTAAAGTTGGAAGTCAGGCTTCCAGAGCTTTTAAATATATAGGGTTGAATATTAGGCAGAATAAGTTGAGAGTAACCCTAAATCAACAGTCTTACCTAGAATGTTAATAGGATCCCAATAAATCGGGCGAGATCCTCACAAAAGGAAGACTCTGCAACCAAGGAAGAAGTAGACCAGTTAAGGAGCTTAATCAGGCAGTTGAACTGGTAGTGCACACTAACAAGGCCAGATGCTTGCTCTGATGTTAGAATTAGAACATTACAGCGCAGTACAAGCCCTTCGGCCCTCGATGTTGTGCCGACCTGTGAAACCATCTGACCTACACTATTCGATTTTCATCCATATGTCTATCCAATGACCACTTAAATGCCCTTAAAGTTGGCGAGTCTACTACTGTTGCAGGCAGGGCGTTCCACGCCCTTACTACTCTGAGTAAAGAAACTACCTCCGACATCTGTCCTATATCTATCACCCCTCAACTTAAAGCTATGTCCCCTCGTGTTTGCCATCACCATCCGAGGAAAAAGACTCTCACTATCCACCCTATCTAACCCTCTGATTATCTTATATGTCTCTATTAAGTCACCTCTCCTCCTCCTTCTCTCCAATGAAAACAACCTCAAGTCCCTCAGCCTTTCCTCGTAAGACCTTCCCTCCATACCAGGCAACATCCTAGTAAATCTCCTCTGCACCCTTTCCATAGCTTCCACATCCTTCCTATAATGCGGTGACCAGAACTGCACGCAATACTCCAGGTGCGGTCTCACCAGAGTTTTGTACAGCTGCAGCATGACATCGTGGCTCTGAAACTCGATCCCCCTACTAATAAAAGCTAACACACCATATGCCTTCTTAACAGCCCTATTAACCTGGGTAGCAACCTTCAGGGATTTATGCACCTGGACACCAAGATCTCTCTGTTCATCTACACTACCAAGAATCTTCCCATTAGCCCAGTACTCTGCATTCCTGTTACTCCTTCCAAAGTGAATCACCTCACACTTTTCCGCATTAAACTCCATTTGCCATCTGCAGCCTATCTATGTCCCTCTGTACCCTACAACATCCTTCGGCACTATCCACAACTCCACCGACCTTCGTGTCATCCGCAAATTTACTAACCCACTCTTCTACACCCTCTTCCAGGTCATTTATAAAAATGACAAACAGCAGTGGCCCCAAAACAGATCCTTGCGGTACACCACTAGTAACTAAACTCCAGGATGAACATTTGCCATCAACCACCACCCTCTGTCTTCTTTCAGCTAGCCAATTTCTGATCCAAAGCTCTAAATCACCTTCAACCCCATACTTCTGTATTTTCTGCAATAACCTACCGTGGGGAACCTTATCAAATGCCTTACTGAAATCCATATACACCACATCCACTGCTTTACCCTCATCCACCTGTTTGGTCACCTTCTCAAAAAACTCAATAAGGTTTGTGAGGCACGACCTACCCTTCACAAAACCGTGCTGACTATCGCTAATGAACTTATTCTTTTCAAGATGATTATACATCCTGTCTCTTATAACCTTTCCCAACATTTTACCCACAACCGAAGTAAGGCTCACAGGTCTATAATTACCAGGGCTGTCTCTACTCCCCTTCTTGAACAAGGGGACAACATTTGCTATCCTCCAGTCTTCCGGCACTATTCCTGTCGACAATGACGACTTAAAGATCAACAACAACGGCTCTGCAATCTCCTCCCTAGCTTCCCAGAGAATCCTAGGAGAAATCCCATCTGGCCCAGGGGACTTATCTATTTTCACACTTTCCAAAATTGATAACACCTCCTCCTTGTGAACCTCAATCCCATCTAGCCTAGTAGCCTGAATCTCAGTATTCTCCTCAACAACATTTTCTTTCTCTACTGTAAATACTGACGCAAAATATTCATTTAACACTTCCCCTATCTCCTCTGATTCCACACACAACTTCCCACTACTATCCTTGATTGGCCCTAATCTAACTCTAGTCATTCTTTTATTCCTGATATACCTATAGAAAGCCTTAGGGTTTTCCCTGATCCTATCCGCCAATGACTTCTCGTGTCCTCTCCTCGCTCTTCTTAGCTCTCCCTTTAGATCCCTCCTGGCTAGCTTGTAACTCTCAAGCGCCCTAACTGAGCCTTCACGTCTCATCCTAACATAAGCCGCCTTCTTCCTCTTGACAAGCGCTTCAACTTCTTTAGTAAACCACGGCTCCCTCGCTCGACAACTTCCTCCCTGCCTCACAGGTACATACTTATCAAGGACACGCAGTAGCTGCTCTTTGAATAAGCTCCACATTTTGATTGTTCCCATCTCCTGCAGTTTCCTTCCCCATCCTACGCATCCTAAATCTTGCCTAATCGCATCATAATTTCCTTTCCCCCAGCTATGTGTTAGAATTGAGCACCATGCTGAAACATGCTACTGTTGGGGAAGCGCTGAAAGCAAATAAGACATTGAAGAGATTGAGTTTTGGCAAATGTATACTCAAGTTTCCAGCATTGGGTGACCCAGAAATGAAATTAGTCATTTTTAGCAACGCCTCACATGTTAATCTTCCCAATGGTTATTCAGCACAGCAGGGTTTGTTATATTTTTGGTGGGAAGAAATGATAAATGTTGTCCATTAGCCTGGGAATCGAAGAAAATAAAGAGGATAGTTAAAAGCACCTTAGCTGCTGAGACACTTGCACTGATAGAAGCGATAGATATGGGTATGTATTTATCGAGTATTTTAAAGGAATTCTTATATAAGGGGCAATCAGAGAAACGTTTTCCTATAGAATGCTACATAGATAACTATTCTCTATGGGACAAAGTCCATTCGACAAAAATTGTCGTGGAAAAGAGGTCAAGGATTCTTTTTTTTTCTTTTGGGCCTCCTTATCTCGAGAGACAATGGATACGCGCCTGGAGGTGGTCAGTAGTTTGTGAAGCAGTGCCTGGAGTGGCTATAAAGGCCAATTCTGGAGTGACAGGCTCTTCCACAGGTGCTGCAGAGAAATTTGTTTGTCGGGGCTGTTGCACAGTTGGCTCTCCCCTTGCGCCTCTGTCTTTTTTCCTGCCAACTACTAAGTCTCTTCCACTCGCCACAATTTAGCCCTGTCTTTATGGCTGCCTGCCAGCTCTGGCGAATGCTGGCAACTGACTCCCATGACTTGTGATCAATGTCACACGATTTCATGTCGCGTTTGCAGACGTCTTTATAGCGGAGACATGGACGGCCGGTGGGTCTGATACCAGTGGCGAGCTCGCTGTACAATGTGTCTTTGGGGATCCTGCCATCTTCCATGCGGCTCACATGGCCAAGCCATCTCAAGCGCCGCTGACTCAGTAGTGTGTATAAGCTGGGGGTGTTGGCCGCTTCAAGGACTTCTGTGTTGGAGATATAGTCCTGCCACCTGATGCCAAGTATTCTCCGAAGGCAGCGAAGATGGAATGAATTGAGACGTCGCTCTTGGCTGGCATACGTTGTCCAGGCCTCGCTGCCGTAGAGCAAGGTACTGAGGTCAAAGATTGATCTCAAGTATAAAAGAAATGTTGGAAAGAGAAGAAATCTCTAAAATAAAATTGGTTGACGCATGTCATCAGTTGTCTGATTGTTTTACGAGGAGAGGTGTTTGTTCAAAAAAATTGTTGGATGTCCTCGAAGAGGGTCATCTTGTGTTGTGATAAGTTAGGAAAACGTGGAAAATTTTAAGATCACTTTTTCTTTAAACAGGTTTTTTTTTTAAGGGGAGAATACACAGCATGTTAATGTCTGGTGCTGTTGAAAGTTACTGATAAATAATTTACGATAGATAATGTATTATTGTTTTTTATTTCTTATATATGTATTTAAAGAAAAAAGGGGGAATCTGTTTGGGTCTGAAGTTGTGTTAATGGATGACAAATACCTGGTGGTTCAAGATAATAGGGTGAATGGGTATTATTTAGTTAATTGTATTCAAATGTGTATATATAAGAGCCAGCCAGCAGTGGCTGTGGATGTTGTCCAGAGAGCAGAAGTAAGCTCTGTGGCAAACAATAAACAATCTCCACCAAAGCATCCTAGTCTCGGTGTCTTCTTCTCAAACAGGCTTGGAAGTTTCTCTAACATCCCGTACCAGTAGTTCTCAGTTTTTGTGCAATAGAGGTCATTTTACCATAGCAACAGAAAACCCTCTCTATCCTCGTGATAGAGCCACTCAAGCATTCAATCCCAGAAAAAGTGGTTTTCTCTGCCATTATGCATGCTGGTTAAAGATTAGCATTAAACAAAAGCAGTTTTTTCAGCTACTGCTGCCTGGCACTTACTTTCCTGTCTAGTGTTTTAGGTTGTAAATGGAATTGGTGCATTGAAGGCTAGCCATAGTTTGTAATTTGTAAGTGCCCATGGTTTCAAGGTGCAGTTTTTAATCTAGAATAACATAAATTATTTGGGACTGTCAGTAAGTGTCCATTTTTTGCAGGTTTCACATGAAATGAGTTGTGGCACATTTAATGGTTCCAAAAATGGGAACTTCAACTATCTGAATTCTATTCAGTTTTCGTATTTGGAATTGCTGCCTAATACCTTGACAGCTTGCTCTTTTTTGATGCCTTCCACTATATCAATGGGCTCCTTAACAATTGCTTTGGGGTTTTCAGCTGCCACATCCTCGATATTAACTCCTCCCTGTGAACTGCCTATTAATACTGGCCCCTAAAGAAGAAAAAATATAAAGATTAGATGGCATAAATGAGATCTTTTTCTCAGTACAAGGTGAAAACAATAATTGCATAGTCATTTTAGAAGACTACAGAAGTACATTTGGGCTATACACATAGCACACCCAAAACATATCACTGCACATACTCAACTTTGGAACTGTGCAAAGAGTTAGTCAATCAGCCACTGGTCAATATCTCCATCACTTATTCCATATGTCCTCTTTATGCTACCTTCAAGAGTAAATGATTCAGGATGTGAGCACAGCTGGCAAGCCCACATTTATTGCCCATCCCTAGTTGGCCTGATGGTGGGTCTTCTTGATCTGCTGCAGTTAGTGTGTTTATTGTTTGTAGGGTTTGATACAATCGGAGTCATTTGCTAGGCTTCTTCTGAAAGTGGTTAAGAATCAATCATGCTGATGTGAGATACGTATAGGTCAGCCCGAGTAAGGACAGTAGGTTTCCTTATTGAAAGGACATTTGTGAATCAGTTGGGTTTTTAACCATTATCTGATAGCTTCGTGGTCACGTTTACTGGAACCAGCATTTTAATTCCAGACTTTTAAAAAGAAAACTGAATTTAAAATTTCAAACTGCCATGGTGGGATCTGAATTCATGTTCTTTTAATAGTACTGCAACAGTACACTACGGATTAATTCTTTTACTTTCAAAATTGTTAGTGGTTATTTTACTGGAACAAACAACACCAATAGATTATGTGAATAGGTCAGCTATGTGGCCTGGTCCAATCTCGACCTCCTTTGTTATCTCTTGCCCCACCCCCACCTCACCTACTTATAACCTGTGACTTTTCTAATATTTGTCAGTTCCGAAGAAGGGTCACTGACCTGAAACGTTAACTCTGCTTCTCTTTTCACAGATGCTGCCAGACCTGCTGAGTGGTTCCAGCATTTCTTGTTTTTATATTATATTATAATAGATTATGTGAGTTGTTCGAATGGAATGCATGACAATGCAGTGATGCTGATGTACCTTGTGCTATCTGTACACACAAAGGAATCAGTGGTGGGAAACCAGCCAGCTGTTTCATTAAAAACAATTCTTCCACAACCTACCACTTATTAACAGGGGTGCCAGCAAGAATATATTATAAATTAACAGTCTCAACCAAAATTACACATCAACTTCCCTGGCAATGGCCATTAACTGTAAGTATGGAGTCTCATTGTCAAATTTTTTTTTTAATTCCTTCCTGTCTCTTCTCATAATCCAATCTTTCTTTCCCTCTTTGCTTCTCTGAACACCAAATTCAAATACTCTCATTTACATTTCCTATTCTGTCCTTATGTTGTTAATTTCACAATCCTTCAATCTGATTGGTTAAGGAGATACACAGTTGCTTGCCCTATTCACTCAGGTCTCAGATACCTGGTATCAACTTACATTTTCAGCAACTTTCCATGCAAAAAATTAAAAAACCTAACGTGCAAGTCTAACAAACGGCAGCTGCTGTTGGATGCCCTGCTACAGCAAATTATAGCACATTACTTTGTACAATCATTGTCAAATTCAACACAAACAGGAAGCAATGTACAGAAATGTCTTCAGAACAAAAACAATTAAACCTCAAGTTTCTCCCTTCGAAAAAAAAGAATCCTTGCTCTGACTGAATGTTCAAAATAAGTGATTCTCTAAGTTAAGCTTTAAAGGATAAAGAAAGATAAAATTGATTAAATTTACCAAAAATCTCCTGGTTATTTTCCCTTATAGAATATTAATTTGTGTTACCATTACTCTGGACATGATTTAGATGTAGTTAAATCCCAATCACATTATGAAATTACATGACTGGCTCAAAATAGATCGTTTTCTTGAGGCTGATGGTGAGGCCAAATTCATTGCAGGCAGCTGCAAACCTGTCGATGAGACTCTGCAGGCACTCTTCAGTGTGAGATGTTAAAGCAGCATCGTCAGCAAAGAGGAGTTCCCTGATGAGGACTTTCCGTACTTTGGTCTTCGCTCTTAGACGGGCAAGGTTGAACAACCTGCCCCCTGATCTTGTGTGGAGGAAAATTCCTTCTTCAGAGGACTTGAACGCATGTGAAAGCAGCAGGGAGAAGAAAATCCCAAAAAGTGTGGGTGCGAGAACACAGCCCTGTTTCACGCCACTCAGGATAGGAAAGGGCTCTGATGAGGAGCCACTATGTTGAATTGTGCCTTTCATATTGTCATGGAATGAGGTGATGATACTTAGTAGCTTTGGTGGGCATCCGATCTTTTCTAGTAGTCTGAAGAGACCACATCTGCTGACGAGGTCAAAGGCTTTGGTGAGATCAATGAAAGCAATGTAGAGGGGCATCTGTTGTTCACGGCATTTCTCCTGTATCTGACGAAGGGAGAACAGCATGTCAACGGTCGATCTCTCTGCACGAAAGCCACACTGTGCCTCAGGGTAGACGCGCTCGGCCAGCTTCTGGAGCCTGTTCAGAGCGACTCGAGCAAAGACTTTCCCCACTATGCTGAGCAGGGAGATTCCACGGTAGTTGTTGCAGTCACCGCGGTCACCTTTGTTTTTATAGAGGGTGATGATATTGGCATCGCGCATGTCCTGGGGTACTGTTCCCTCGTCCCAGCACGCTCATAGCAGTTCATGTAGTGCTGAGAGTATAGCAGACTTGGCACTCTTGTTTATTTCAGGGGTAATGCTGTCTTTTCCAGGGGCTTTTCCGCTGGCTACAGAAACAATGGCATCACTGAGTTCCAATTTGGGTGGCTGTTTGTCCAGATCATCCATGACTGGTAGAGGCTGGGCTGCATTGAGGGCAGTCTCAGTGACAGCATTCTCCCTGGAGTACAGTTCTAGGTAGTGCTCAACCTAGCGGTCCATTTGCTTGTGTTGGTTAGTGATTATGTCCCCTGATTTAGATTTGAGGGGGGCGATCTTCTTGATGGTTGGCCCAAGAGCTCTCGTCATGCCATCATACATTCCTCTGATGTTTCCGGTGTCTGAGGCCAGCTGAATATGACTGCATAGGTGTTGCCAGTAGTCGTTTGCGCAGCGCCTGGCTGTTCTTTGTGCAGTGCTTCTGGCTGCTTTAAGTGCTACAGATGTTAACTCGCTGGGGGCTTTCTTGTAGTTCAACAATGCAATGCGCTTAGCGGCTATGACAGGTTCCAGCTCTTCATTATGAGATTGAAACCAGTCTGCATTTCTCTTCGCACTTTTGCCGTAGGTGGTCATTGCTGACTCATAGATGGCGTCTCTGATGTGGGCCCACTTGGTCTCAGCATCCCCTGTGAGAGTGTTTTGAAGGGCTGTTACAAGTGAATTTAGAATTTTTTTTTTTTTTAAACAGCTGTGGGTGAGAAATTCTGCTCGTGTTGATGCGCGGGTGGCCCTTCTGCTTGGAATGATGCAACTTCTTTGGTCTGAGTCTAACCTTGCTGCACACCAGGGAGTGGTCGGTGTCACAGTCCGCACTGTGGAAGCTGCGTGTGATTTGAACACTGTTTAAGGCGGCTCGCCTTGTGACAATGAGGTCTAGCTGGTGCCAACGACGTGATCGTGGGTGCCTCCAAGAAACCTGGTGACAGAGTTTATTGTGAAAGAACAAGTTGGTGATGCAGAGGTTATGGTAGGTACACAACTCAAGCAGTCTCTGCCCGTTCTCATTCATCCTTCCAACGCCATAGCGCCCAAGGCAGGAGGGCCATGAGTCATGGTCGGCCCCAACCCTGGCATTAAAGTCCCCCAGCAGGAATAGGTGTTCGGTGTTGGGGATGCTGCTAATGATGTTATGGAGTTGCTCGCAGAACTGGTCTTTAGCTTCAGGTGGGGAGCAGAGTGTTGGAGCATAGATGCTAAGTAGGTGTACTGGACCAGAGGTGGTGGGCAGTCGGATGGACAGTATGCCTTCCGAGCCATTTGAGGGAGGCTCTATCATGCTGAGCAAGGGGTTTCTGATGGCGAAGCCCACTCCATGCTGTCTTGGTTCCTCAGGATCCCTGCCCTGCCAGAAGGTGGTGTAGTCTTGCTCTGCTAGAGATCCACTCGCGAGGAGGCGAGTCTCCTGAAGTGCTGCAATGTCTACATTAAGTCTACTGAGTTCGTTGTTAATGATGGCGGTCTTCCGAGAGTCGTTGATTTGTGTAAGGTCTTCCGACAGGCCAGGACACATAGTTCTGACGTTCCAGCTTGCAAAGCAAAGGGCTGGTACCTTCTTTCCTTTTTTCGTGTTGTTTGGTGCGGTGCATCAGTCCGCCTTTCGGGCAATGACCCTGAGCTCCAAGCACCCATTGAAGCAGGTAGACTGTGGCGGGACAGAACCTTATTGACCGGGGGCTGCCCGGTTTGAGGCGGGCGGTAGCTGTCCAGTGAGGTGCAATGACCTCTCCCACCAACAAAGGCAACCCGTGGCGCCCAGTTTCTACGCCAATTTATCTGGACTTATAACCCGTAACTGCTGCCTTCCGTGTTGTGTCAGTCGCTGTGAGGCAACTATGGAGTGACCTCTCCATGGCGCATGCCTGGGCAAATATATGGAGGTTGAGAGTTGCCCAGTCGTCAAAACCCCCCTCTCGGCCTTTCTGGTGGGGTCCAAAGGAGTGCAGGGCACGACGTTTGGCACCAGTATGGCTGTAGGAACTGCCGGAAACATGCCAAAGGTGACACATGACCGCCTACGGGGTTCCGCTCCAGATTTTCTGTTAGGGTTTACTCCCTTAGCCATGGTCTCTCCCGAGACGCCCACAAGGCAGTGGGGTTGTTAGGGCCCCTACACAGGTGTAGGATGGTGCCGGTGGGAGGAGGGGATGCGGTGGGGAGGGGTGGAGGGAGGGGGGTGCGAGGGGGAGCTGGGGAAGGGGGTGCGCTGAGAGGGTGGAGCAGGGAAGCGGGTGCAGGTAATAAGCCATTTCCTCAGTGCCCACCGTCGACGTCCGGAAAGCTCATCCACGTCCTTCAGGAGGTGAAGCATCTTTTGGCAGACTTACAGAGGTGATTACATTCGCTAAGGGTTTTTTTTTTTGCAGTGGTTTAAATAAAGGCATGCAGCATTGCCGACAGTGCGCTGCAGATGCTCTCCGAGCCATCTCCCGCAGGCGCTTTGAAGTTGCGGCCGGGGCGCCGTTCGTGGATTTTTTGGGTGATCAGGGCACCTTTTCTCAAGACTTCCCTCGGGTCCCGCTGCTCCTTCTTCACCTCAATGGACTTATCGCACGCCGTGGCTGCAGACACTCTGGGCGGTGAAGACAGCAGGATCGGAGATTCAAGTATCGACAGCTGTGCTCTTCAGTTAATGTAGGATTAGTATAAATGGGTGGTTGATGGTCGGCATGGACTCGTTGGGATGAAGGGCCTGTTTCGGTGCTGTATCTCTATAAATGCTCACAACTTCAAGAGCAGGGGAATTCCAGCAAAACATTAAGTGGAGATGTTAGTTCATGATAAGACCAAATATGGATCTTAAAAGCAGGAAACACACACAGAAAGGCAACACCTATAAGCTAAAAGGTCAGATGATACCTTAGAAACAGTATAAACATGAGGGGTTCTGAAGCAAAAGATATTTTGCTGTAACATTAGCAAGGTTAAACTTTTGGATTCTATGTTCGAAATAAGATTAAGTGTTCCATCTCTTAGTAATATTTGATATTGTGATATACTTACCCACTTAAGAAGTTTATTGCATGTTAAATTCTTTAATATATAAAAGTTAATAAATTGTCTTATGTAGCATTCTGTATACAACTACAAGAACCCCTTCTCTGTGTCGCTTTAAGTAGAGAGATAAGTACTGAAGAGAGTTTCCCAGACCCTTATAATATCTGGGATATTTATGACTTAGCCATAATTATTTTAAAATAGGCTATCCGAAAGATGGTAATATTCTCTGTTAGTTTTCTTTCTTTGAGGGGAAATCTAGTTCAATTCTTTGGACCCAAATAAGTCTCTATAAGAATTTGTCTGGTTTGAACTTAAAGGAGATTCATAGGGATGTACTCCTGATTTGGTTTAGTCCCTATAAGGGTTTAAAGTCATAAATCACTTCACACTGATCAGAACGTTAACTGGACCAGCCACATAAATACTGTGGCTACAAGAGCAGGTCACAGGTTAGGCATTCTGCAACAAGTAACTCACCTCCTGACTCCCCAAAGCCTGTCCACATCTACAAGGCACAAGTCAGGAGTGTGATGGAATGCTCTCCACTTGTCTGGACCAATGCAACACCAACAACACTCAAGAAGCTCTACACCATTCAGGACAAAGCAGCTTGTTTGACTGGCACCCCATTCATCGCCTTAAATATTTACTCCTTCCACCATTGATGCGCCGTGGCTGCAGCACGTTCCATCTATATGATGCAGATCAACAATTTGCCAAGGTTTCTTCAACAGCACCTTCCAAGCCCACAACCTCTGCTGCCTAGAATAAGGGCAGCAGGTACATGGGAACACCACAACCTACAGGTTCCTTTCAGGTCACACACCATCCTAATTAGGGAATACATTGTTACTCCTTCATAGTCACTTAATCAAAATCCTGGAACTTCCTACCCAACAGCACTGCAGGACTAACTAAATCATAAGGACTGCAGCAATTCAAGAAGGCAGCTTGCCACCACCTTCAGGAGGGCAATTAGAGATAAGGAATAAATGCTGATCTTGCCAGAGACACCCACATCCCATGAACAAATAAAAACAAAAATCATATTTTCATTGTCAGTACTCAGCTCCAAACTCAACTTAACATCTCCACACAATTTACCACTACCAAAACTAATTCCCCACTTGCTAGGTTTAACCTAACCAATCTCATTTAATCTCTCGTTCAACGTGAGTTATGTTCTATTCCAATCCCCCTTCAGCTCCCATCTGGTTAGCTTTGCCCAGTGGTAGCACCTTCAGCTCTGCATCAGAAGGTGGTGGGTTTAAAACCCAATCCAGGGATTTGAACACATAATCTAGGCTGGTATTCAGTGTAGTATTCAGGGACTGCTGCATTGTTAGGGGTGTTGAACTTCAGTTGCGATGTTAAACTGAGGCATCCATTTAGCTGAACGTAAAAGATCCCTTAGGATCATTCGAAGAACAGGAGAATTCTCCCAGTGCCCTGGCCAACATTGATCCTTCCATCGAGACTGCCAAAAATAGAGAAGACAACTGACCAGTTAATCTGTTCGTGGCATCTTGCTGTGTATAAACTGGCTGTGGCATTTGCGTACATATCATAACAACATAACTCCTTTATTTACAAAGGGAGGGAGACAGAAAGCAGGAAACTACAGGCCAGTTAGCTTAACATCTGTCATAGGAAAAACGTTAGAAGCTATTAGTAAAGACATTATAGCAGGGCACTCAGAAAAATTCAAGATAACCAGGCAGAGTCAACATGGTTTTGTGAAAGGGAAATCATACTTAATCAATTTATTGGAGTTCGTTGAAAAGGTCACATGTGCTGTGGATAAAGGGGAACCGGTGGATGTACTGTACTTAGATTTCCAGAAAGCATTTGACATTAGGGTCTGAAGTTCTGTTAATGGATGATAAATACCTAGTAGATCAAGGTAATAGGGTGAACAAGTGTTGGGTGTTAATTAGGAGTAGAGAGGTAAGCTCTGTGGCAAGCAATAAACAGTCTCTACCTAAGCTTCCTGGTCTCAGTATCTTCTTCAAACAGGCTTCGAAGTTCTATAATATTTGATAAGGTGCCACATCAAAGGTTATTGCAGAAAATAAAAGCTCATGGTGTAGGGGCCAACATATTGGCATGGATAGAAGATTGGCTAGCTAACAGGAAACAGAGTAGGCATAAATGGGTCATTTTCTGATTGGCAAGATGTAATGGGTGGTGTGTCACAGGGATCAGTGCTGGGACCTCAACTTTTTACAATTTATATAAATGACTTGCATGAAGGGACTGATGGTATGGTTGCTAAATTTGCTGATGACACAAAGATAGGTAGGAAAGTAAGTTGTGAAGAGAACATAAGGAAGCTACAAAAGGATATAGATAGGTTAAGTAAGTGGGCAAAGATCTGGCAAATGCAGTATAATGTGGGAAAATATGAAATTGTCCATTTTGGCAGGAAGAATAAAAAAGCATATTATCTAAATGGCGAGAGATTGCAGAACTCTGAGGTGCAGAAGGATCTGGGTGTCCTAATGCATGAATCACAAAAGGTTAGTGTGCAGGTACAGCAAGTAATTAGGAAAGCTAATAGAATGTTATCATTTATTGCGAGGGGAATTGAATAGAAAAGTAGGGAGGTTATGCTTTAGCTATTGTTATGACCAAGGCGGGAGTAATGCACTGTTAATTCAGTCCCACTACTCCACAGATCATAGCATATCAAATAAAGTTTCCCACCTACCGAAGAATAGCCAAATTAAACACTTTATTTTCCCCCCAGAATAAAGCACACCAAACCAGCTTTCTTTAAACAATATTAACCATAATTTATTAGAAAAGAAATAATAGCTCTTAACTACTAACGAGATAAATCTATATATGAAAATCCCTTATTTCCTTCACCCTCATGTACATAGATTAAAAAAAAGGTGAACCGGGGAAATAGATTTTTTGGTTTATCAGCTGTTCCTTGGGAATAGAAGGAATAATAGAAATAATTAAGTTTATCACGTTTTGTAGGATGTTTGGGTACGGTGAGGTGTCCCAGAGTCTAATAGTTGGATACCATTCAAAGTCTCACTGAGCAAGGTTGATGAACAGTCTGTGATAGGTAGACTTTCAAGGCAATTTGTCTGCAGCAGGCATCACACAGGTCTTCGAGCAGGAGTGCAGCAAGGGGACTGCTTGGGTTTTTAAAAATAACAGTCTAGCAGTTGAAGCTTTCTTGACATTTCAGTATCTCCCAAAACATAGGAGGCAACAGGAACCAATCTGGATGCAGGAATTCTTCACAGGCAATAGGAATCTGCCACCTTTCAAATGCAAGATTCCTTTTCAAGAGATGCCAGTCTACTTTAGAGAGGGGTAACACTTGTCTGGATCTTTCTCCCTTCCTCCAGGCAGGTCCCAGGAAGATTTCAAATGCCTGCTCTTTGTCCAATTCACAGGCTTTTTAAAGGGTCCAAGGTGAAAAAAGAACCTTCCTGAACATGGTCACATGTCCCGACACAGTGTCTCCCCCAGTTACTCAAAAGCTGTTCTGAACAAAGATCAAACCTCTATGGTTTCCTTGAAATTGGTGGCTTTTCTATCCTTGTACAAGTTCAACTTCCTTTCAAAGCACCCATAAAGTTCAACTGTTATGACTTCCTTTCAAAACATTGCAGGAATTCCAATTATTTGCAGGTCAGTATCCACTGAGCAAAAAAAAAATCCTTTTCTCAGTTTTTCTTAAACATACAGAATTCCAAGTTTTCTTTTTTAAAAACAAAACACTTGTAACACTATACATGACATTGGTAAGACCACATCTGGAGTACTGTGTACAGTATTGACTTCCTTATTTAAGAAAGGATGTAAATGCATTGGAAGCAGTTCAGAGAAGGTTTACCAGACTAATACCGAGAATGGGCAGGATGTCTTATGAGAAAAAGGTTGGACAGGCTAAGCTTGTATCCGCTGTAGTTTAGAAGAGTAAGAGGTGACTTGACTGAAACATAAAAATTTCTGAAGGGTCTTGACAGGGCAGATATGGGAGAATCTAGAACTAGAGGTCACTGTTTAAAAATAAGGGGTCGCCCATTTAAGACGGAGATGATGAGAAATATTTCGCTGAGGATCCTGAGTCTTTTGAACTCACGTCCTCAAAAGACAGCATTTTTAAGTACAGAGGTAGATAGATTCTTGATAAACAAGGGGTTGAAAGGTTATTGGGGGTAGGTGGGAATGTGGAGTTGAGGTTACAATCAGATCAGCCATGATCTTACTGAATGGCGGAGCAGGCTCAAGGGGCCTACACCTCCTCCTAATTCGTATGTTCGTATGGTTCACCTTTTTCTTCTTCCAATTTCAAATGGGGTGCTATTACCTCAATTATATCTGCTTTCTTAGCTCTTGGTTTTAACTCTGACACCAACAGTTCTGCCAATTCCTTTCATCTAACCTTGGTTAAGTTTCTCAAATTACTCAGGGATACATCCTCCTTCCCCACTTACAATTGCACATAGTCAGCATTGGGTTATCCCGCACAGAGGCCCCAATTTTATGTTACGATCGAGGTGGGAGGAGTGCACTGTCTTTTCTAGTTCCACTTCTCCGCAGCTCAACATATATTGTAAAAATGTTTATTTAGTTACCTATTCGGTCAATCATATACGCTATTCTTCATCCCAGAATAAAATACACCAACCAGGTTTCTTTATAGATAATAAAATTATTAGTTTATCAAACAAGACTTATCCAGTAATGAAGCAAAGCATTAACACAGATTGAAATATGAAAGTTCCCTTTTTAAATTCCACACACACACAGAAAAAAATACAGTAAAAAAATAAAAATAAAAAAAACAAGTCCAAGCCTCAGATTATCCAAGAGCAATACCATGGGGGATGTAATCGCACTCTATGAACCCCTGCCAAAAAAAACAAAATCCACAGGTTTACTGAAAACTCCACTAATATCGGATGATGAGGTTTAAAATCAAATTTATTTCTTCCAGTGCTGGATATGCTACTGTCAATATTTTACAAAGGTAAGCATGGAACACACTAACCTAACAGAGTGGGCAGAAAGTGCAATCACGAGTTTGTTTGCAGTCAATGTGCACATGGTTACCATTCACAGATACCCACACAGAACCGAATATAGAAAGAACCCTAGAATGCAAGGAACTGATCCCTTACCAATTCTTCATTTTATATTTTTTAGATTTTAAAGATTGAAATCAGATACAACACTACATAGACTGAGGTATATAATGCAGTTACAGAAGCATTTGTATCAAATTGTTACGAGTGCTTCCTTTTTTTGTTAAATTTTGAAGATTTGTGGTTTAAAATTGAAAAACAGTCCATGGATTTTTTTTCTTTACAAGAGTCACTGAGAGATCTGGACTGTAAACAGTTACTGGAAGGCACCCGTCTTCAAATAATTACCTAGCAGGGGTTGTTTTTAACTTGGGGAAGATGTTTACAGAGAAGTGGCAGGTCACGATTTATAGGGGTCAAGAGGTTTGACTCATGTGATACTGTTTATGATTTTGCTTTGGACAGTGAGTTAGAATATGGACAATGGTTTGAAAAGACAGTTGGAGAAAACTTGCCAAGAGAGCAACAACCAGCTCAGTCTGTTCCCGCTCTGTGAAAAGCCTGCCAGTTTTCCATCCCTTGAAAAGCTGAGAAGCAAGTGTAAGTGACTGCCTGAAACCCTTGTTATGGCATTTTCCCTGGAAAGCCTGCCCAAACTGATCTCCACCACAACCTGTCAAGACCCATTCTAGGAAGATCCCAGTGACAGCCATCTATAAGTAGTTGGGATGCCAAACCAAAATGGACTTCTGACATCTTTGCATATCTTGTCTTTTTTCTTCAAGAATTAGCAAGTATTTTGGCCAATGTATTTTTTTTGTACTAGAGCTCTAAAGAGTAAATCTATTTTTTCACCTAACTGGGGTGTGTGTGTGTGTGTGTGAGGGGCTAAAGTAAAAAGGGAACTTTTATATTTCAATCTGTGTGTTTATGCTTTGCTTCATTACTGGTTAAGATTTGTTTTATAATAAACTGATAATTTTGTTGTTTATTAAAGAAACCTGGTTGGTGTGTTTTATTCTGGGATAAAAAGAGTCTATGGCTGACCGTATCGGTAAGTGGGGAAAATTTAAATGTATGTGGTGACCTGTGGTTACAAAATATATATTTTATGAACATGAGCAAATTAAACTAACTCAGACTTAGAACCATTGAAAGTACAGGATATTTGACCCATTTTGCTAGTGCTGGCACATCAACTAAAGCCCTTCTAATCTAACCCATTTCTTTGTCCTTCCATATGTTCCAACTTGAAGCTAAACTGAAACCAGTGGATGGTTTCTACTAACGCAGAAGTCCTCGAGTTCAAACCCCATCATGGATCTTAGGACACTAGGGATGGGCAATAAATACTGGCTTATGAGTGCCACGTGCATCCGAAGAACAAGTTTTTTTAAAAGCAAGCTTTTAATACCAAGCTTCCCCCCACCCCCAACAATCTAGATCCCTCATCAAACAGTGGGTAGCATTGTGATGTGAAATAAGGACATAATTTGAAGGATAAAGAACTTACTTGGGGAGGTATAAGTTTCTTTATCAATCCTCATACCAAAGTAGTACAGATTCAAAATGAGCCTGCTTAGAAACTTTAACACCAGGACTTCTCTCTCAATTCTCTCTCTTCCTCTGAAAAGCTCCTTAAAACCTATTTCTTTGACAAAGCTTTGGGTCACCTGTCCTAATATCTCCTTCTTTGGTTCAAAGTCAATATTTTGTCAAATTACGCTCCTATGAAGCAGCTTGGGACATTTTACTATTTTAAAAGTGCAAAATAATATAAGCTGTTGTTTGTTGAGGATGTGGAATAACAAGTGACTACTGCAAATAAGAGTAATGAACTTTTTTCAATCCACACTCCACAGACTGTAGATAATCTACACTGTAGTAACGCCTCTCAATGAGGAAGATGACGCAAAAGATTTTGAACCTAAATCTGGCTTAAGCTAAATTTTGAACCTAAATCTGACTACCAAATCTCATATGTTCTCATCAGGGCGCCCTAAAATAAGAAAGTAACGGAAGATGGACTTCATTTTTGTTTTAAATAACATCACACAAGAATGAACCAAGCACCATCGCAGGAAATTAAAAAAATTTAAAAATTGCCAGATTTTGCATGTCAGTCTAGTTTGTTTACTCACCTGAAACATCCTTTCCAGTGTTATTGCAAAGTAATACTCTCTTCTCGGGTACCTTCGCTCACAGATAAACACCTGGTTGCATATCCTTCCTTTCTCACCTGTCTGTTTGGTAAATAACTTCTTTCCAATCATTTTTGAAGAGATATCCCGGGCTTCCTCTGGACTGTAAATGAGAAAAGTCGTCAACCAACTTGCTTTTTATTCCAAAACGTGCAGAAAGACTTTGCAACATGAATCACTCGATATGAATTAGACATTTTCAGTACCACTCAGTATGAAAGCTTTTAAAAAGCTAACTTTAAGATACAGTATTTACAGAAATTAATTTTCTCCCTTCATACCTACAGGCCTGAAACAAAGAGCTTGATATTGTTATGGACAGGCGGAAAGGGGTGTGGATGCTCACCTCCCAACCGACCGCAATCACGTTTTGTTAAAAATGGTGAGCTCGTCGGAGTTTTTGTTTCGGGTCAAAAAAAGCAGACAAATGACAGGTTTTCCCGTAGGTTTAAAAAAAATAACTATTTTTGCACAGTTGTTGGAATGGTCACAAACACACACACACCCGCACACAGCCTCTGGCTGGACTAATTTCTGAGGTGTTGGCTTGATCCCCCCCCCTCCCTCTCCAGAGGGCTCCCTTTTTAAAGTCAAAATGCAATACATTAGAGTTTCTGTTAGGAGGCACCCTAACCTGGTGTGACTGTACAACGGGCCAGGATATGATAACCATGGCCATCGATTAATGTCTGAATGAGGGCCATTCTAGTAACACTGTTCTATTTGACGTCCATTCATTTTGGTTTGAGTTGTGAGTCACTCTGCCTCCAGAATCCTTCGTTAGTTCATTCATGTCGTTAAGAGTCATTAATATGCAATAATGCTCTTTGTGATTTCAAAGGGATTCTCCCCAGAGCTAGTTCAGACAAGGTTAACGAGTTCCATCTTTTCAGACAGGTTTGTTGATTTCCAGTATAGGAGGGGTCATCGCTACTCCATTTTGACTGTGGTACAAGTGTCCATATTCTTGTGGTTTTGCTTTAACAGTTGACTTTTTAAATCCATAATTCTTCCATTTCATTGTCTCTTTCATCACGGCTCCTTCTGTGCATGACAATAAATACTGCAAGGGATGGAAAGCCTGGAAATCCCAGAGATGAAGAGGTCCTGTCGGATTTAATCATAGGCTCTCCTTACCATTTTCTTATTGTTTCCCACCTGGTAGCCAGCCATATTAACAGGCTGGCTGGCTGGCTGCCAGGTGAGAAAGCCAGTAACGAAGGTCGCCGGCAAACAGGAAAGATCATGGACAGGTGTATGGGAGGATTGTTTGGACCAACAATCGGGAGGCAGGGAGGGATCACAGGGCAGAAGGCTTAGGATCACAGTGTTGAGGGCAGCCAGCTGAGCACGACAGCGAGAGGCCGCAATCAGCAGAACGTCGGCTTGAAAGGCAGGGGGTGGGGAAGGGGCACCCATGTTCCTCCTGGTTCACAAACAACTGCATTGTGGGAGTCTGATTTATATATCTTAATGAAATGTTTCACCTCTCCAAGACAAGACACAGGCACGGCACACAATCTTCTGCTGTATAAATGGCAGCAGACACACACCTGGTAGGCCGGGGTCACATTCTGTGATTTTAAACTTCATCCACCATTGTGGGGGTGTTAATATCAAAACAGCCTGTGTGGTTTGTTACACTATCATAGAAAGATACAATTAATAAACCAATGCCTACAGATTCATTCATGAGGTTAACAAGATTTACTACACCACAATTGAGGATATAGTTTATCTATCTTAAAAGCACTTCAAATTGTGGCAGCAACTGAATTCATCAACACAGAGATAGAAAGAGAATATATATAGATTGAGTTAAAGAATCAGAAGGGATGAGGTGCGACAGGGGTGTGTTACAAATCACCAAATAGTACAAAGGAAGTAGAGAGACAAATATGTAGACAAATCTATGAAATGAGTTAAATTGCTGAATCATGATCATGGGGGATTTCAACTACCCCCAAATAAACTGGTAAGCAGATTGAGACAGGAGAAAGTGATGGAGCTTTTACAGACTCATTCCTGGCCCAATCAGGAAGGAAGCACTACTACAGCTAGTAATGGGATACAAAATGAAGCAGATATGAGAGGTCAGCAAGGAAGAACATTTTGGGAGTAATGATCATGATAAGGTTTAAGATAGAGAGATATATAAATAGTACAAAGACAAAAGTAATAAACTGGGAATGAGGATAGAGCTAAAGGAAATAAACTGGAGAATGATATCAACAGAGGTTAAGCCACAGTGGCCGATATATAAAGTGGAGATCAATAAAAGTTCAGAGAAATACATTCCAGTAGAATACAAGAACAAACTAGCCATGGGCAAATAAAAAGGATAAAACTGAAGGTGGAATTCACTGCAACATGCAGTGAAGTGTTAATACGACTGACACGTGTAAGGGGAGGCTTGATGAGGAAGAAGGCAACAGAGGGATTAAAGGGAAAGCTTGTGTACACACTAACAGTTGGGTTGAATGGTCTTTTCTGTGCTGCAGATGCTATGAATTCAATGTAATCAAGAAAAGCAAAGCCTTTCAAACAAGAAGACTTGGAAAAACATAACTTGAATAGCACTATAAATTCAAGAAATCCTTTTGCAGCCTCAACAGCCCCCTTCTCTGTAACCTCTTCTGATCCTACAATCCTGCTCAGCCTCTGGCCTCGTATGCACACCCACCTCCCTTCACCCACATTCTAGAAATGTTTTCATGTGGGACTGACCGGATAGCTCCGTGGAGAGCTGGCATAGGCTCGATGGGCTGAATGGCATCCTCTTGTGCCATAAATGACTCCAGAACTCTAAACCCCTCCCACCTCACTTGTCATCTCCTTAAAACCAATCACTTTGTCCAAGCTTAAGGTCATTCCTTCTAATATAATTTTTTTTTTTAAACCTTGTCGCTGGGAAGCATTTTTCTACATTAAAGGTAGTATGTAGATGAAAGTTGGTGTAACTGCTAGCATCTTCAAAAACATTACTGACAAGGTAAATGCAGTTCATTTTTTCGGGGGGTTTCAGAAAACTTTCACATTTGTGATCAACAGGGTGACTAGTAATCACAGAATCGGACGTTATGGCAATATAAAGCCAGATTAGAAATATGCAGTAGGGTAAAGGGAAACTTCTTAAGGCTAATAAAGGTGCTTCAGGGATCAACCTTGCGACTTTTTCTTTTAAATTTATAGCAAGTGATTTGGACAAGAGCTTTCATTGTAGCCAAGATCTCCACATGCACAGATGACATCAAAAAGGCAAGGCTATTAATTAATAATGCAACCAGGTTCTGGGTGTTTTTAGAAAGGTATCTGGGTCAATAGGTGGTAGAACAATTCAAAGTGGAAATATATAAAATATTTAGTATGATAGCAAAGAAACAAATAGCACAGTGGGAAAGTTTGATCAGGAAAAGGTATTGAAGTTATAATGAATAAACTGATGAAGCTATCAACACAGTGCTTAGTTGCAGTAAAGTGTGATAGCATTGATTGAGCTAGTCTTTCACTAAGACTATTAGCTGAAAACATCAAACATAAAACCTTATTAATGAATGTATAATTATACACCGCATCCAATTATTGCTTTCTTTGAATGATTGAATACCGATGAAGTATGTAACAAGTGCACCAGATTTTGAAATGTACTGCATCATGGAGCAGAGATGTAGGTTGCATTACTGGCCTCCACTAACCTTTGTATCCCAGAAACACTGGATCACTGCTGATTTCACATGGATAAGAAAAAAAATGCATATTTCTGCAAAGTTACAAATCAAAGTTTGGATCCAGACATATGGTATCATTTTGACTAACGTTTCACAATTCCTAGTTACACCAGATCTACCAAATCTCAATTATGTAGAGTGAGTCACTCAGCTTGATTAAAAATGCACCCTCTTTTAAAATGCCTCACTCTTGAAGGTAAACACAGTCCAAAACTGTTTATACCTGCTTTCATTGTTTTCAATCACATATATTTAAAATACTTCATCCAAACATTACTCTAGTATTGATGGCACTTTTTGCATGTAAGAAAGGAAGAAACAGATGATTTTCCAAGCATCCAAACCGTGTGTATACATGCTTTAGGAGACATTAAAAATGTGTTTACCTTACAATACTTACGAAAAAACGATTCTGACTCCTCCTTTCAAACCACCTTCAAACACCCCTTTTCCTCTGCCACCAGCTAATACTTGTGCTTTTACAACAAGGTCCTTTGAACCTGCAGTACAAAACAAAAGGTTAGACTGTGCAAGCCTCAAACAGTTCTCCAATATTTATAATCTACTTGGCCAGGGCATCTACTTACCTGTTCAGTATAGAGTGATAACACCCATCAAAATATACACTGCTCATTCATCAAGAGTGGGCACAAACCTTACACTACATCTTTCCTAACAGTCTTAAAACAAAAATACAGACACAATGAATTAGTATTTTAGGAATATGCGCACACAAACCCATGCACGACATCCATGTAGGTGAAACAACCCTATCAGATCTGTCAATGAACAGACTCTGCCTGGATTTCCAGAGATACCAGGCAATCTAGTGCATATTCTTGGAAGCCTGCATTAGAGAGACACCATCCACCCAGAACCCCACACGACAAACAACCTCTTCGTAAAGCATGACTCCACCCTCCAACACCCTCTTTGTAGACAGAACCCTGGATATCCAAATGATCTCTAGCAACTGTCAAACTGTACTGACACCCAACAAGCACGTGGTTCCCAGCATGTAAAGCTTTGTACCTTAAGGGATATGGGGCAAAAGCAGGTATATGAAGTTAGGTCACAAATCAACCATGATCTCACTGAATGGTAGAACAGGCCGGAGAAGGTAAATTGCCTGATCCTGCTCCTTTGATTCTATAATTCAACAATCGAAGACCTTCAAAGAGGAGATGGTTCAGGTAGAAGTAGACACATTTCCACGAGGAGGAAGGTTAATAATACAGTAAAGAACAAAGCTAAATATAGAAAGTACAGAGATCAAAAAATGTAATGAGGGGCGAAGCAAGAGTGCAAGGCTAGATTAGTAGCTAACCTAACAGGGAATGCAAAAGTCTTCGATAAACACTCAAATACTAAATGGGTACTCAAAGGAAGGTTGTGACCGAATAGAGACAAAAAAGGCGATCTTCTTATAGAGGCAGAGGGCATGGCTGAGGTACTTTGCACTGTCTTCACTAGAGAACAGGCTGCTGCTAATGTAGCAGTAAAGTGGAAGGCAGTAACAATATTGGATAAGATAAAAATAAAGAGGTTATAATTAACAGGTTAGCAGTCCTTAAAGTAGAAAAATCATCTGGTCTATGTTGGGATGAATCCCAAGTTACTGAGGGAAATAAGGGTGGAAATTGCAAAAGCTCTGGTCATAATCTTCTAATCCTCCTTAGATGAAGGAGTGTTTTCAAAGGACTGGAGAATTACAAATGTTACACTCATTCAAAAAAGGAAAGAGGGATAAACCAGGCAATCAGCCCAACATTGATGGTGGGGAAATATTTCAAGAAAATAATCTGGGGCAAAAATAATTAGCCTTTGGAAAAGTATGGGAAAATCAATAAACAATCGCACAGATTTGTTCAAGGAAATCATGTTTCACTAACTTATTTGAGCTTACCGATGAACAGAGAGGGCTGATGAGGGTAGCACAGTACTTGCTAGCAAAATGGAAGCCCATGTGATTAAAAGGACAGTGGCAATATGGATTAAAAAAAGCTAAGGGACAGAGAAGAAGAGGGTAATGGTGAATGGAAGTTTCAGACATGGTTAGGGAAATATATAGTGTTTCGCATAGATCAGTATTCGGACTTTTGATATATACACATTTATTGCTTTAATTGAAGGGATGTGGTCATCACTGGCATGTCCAGCATTTATTACCCATCCCTAATTGCACTCGAGAAAATGGTGGTGAGTCACCTTCTTGAACCGCTGCAGTCCTTGTGGCGAAGGTACTTCCCCAGTGCTGTTAGAGAGGATTTTCCAGGAGTTTGACCCAGCAATGAAGGGATAGCAATATATTTTCAAGTCAGGCTGGCATGTTACTATGAGGGGTCCTGAATGTATATCATTGTGTCGCCACCTCTGGTCAGACTGTGCTGCTGCTGAGATAGGACCTGCTCAGAGGAGTCCAAGATGCTGGTTGAAAGGAATGACTAGTCTGTGGGCCAGCTCTCCCAATTTTGGCACAAGTCCCCGAATGTTAGTGAGGAGACCTTTGCAGGATCAGCTGGGTTGGGTGTGCCTTTGGCAAGTTTGAATCAGATGCCTCGGTCAATGCTGGATAGTCTGTCGGTTTTATTCTCGGGATAGTTTTTTGTATTTGCTTTGATACAGCAGGGCCATTTCAGATGGCAGATAAGAGTCAACCACATTGCTGTTGGTCTGGAATAACATGTAGGCCAGACCGGGTCAGGCTGGCAGATTTTCTTCCCTAAAGGACATTAGTGAACTAGATAGATTTTTACAACAATCTGGTAGTTTCATGGTCACCATTACTGATACTAGCTTTTATTCCTGATTTTATGCTGAAAATAGAGACATGTTGTCGAAGCCTTTAGTCTTACACTCATCGGGACAATCCGCAAGAATAACCAATATAAGGGAAAAAACAACAACTTATACTGCATAAGAGAGTGCTGATTGGTTGGCAAGTGAACTCTGATTGGTAGAAGTGTTGTCATAGAGAATGCACCAGTGTTGAACGTGTCTCTATTTTCAGCAATACTCAAGTTCTGTTCTACTAAACAACTATTCGTGATTTACTTAATTTAAATTGCCCAGCTACCGCAGTCCGATTTAAAGTTGTTTCCAGACGATTAGTCCAGGCCTCTGGATTATTAGTCCAGAAACATAATCACTCAGCTACTGTACACCTCTAATACTAATGACCTGGACTCCAGTATATAGGAAATACTTTCAAAGTTTGCAGAGGTCCCAAAACTCAATGTATTAAACAGTGAGGAGGAAAGTAACGGATGTCTGGAGATCACAGACTTGTGAAATGGGCAGACACATGGCAAATGAAATGTAGTGTCTCGAAGTTTGAAATGATACAGTTTGGTAGGAAGGATAAGTAATATAAACTAAATAGTACAATTCTGAAGGTGGTGCAGGAAAGTAATCATTGAAGGTAGAACAAGTTGAGAAGGCTTAAGTAGAATACAGGATCCTTGGCTTCATAGAGAAAGAGAGTGAGAAAAGTTAGGAAGTGATGCTAAACCTTTAAAAGACATCGTTTTGGCCTCAGCTGGAGGATTGTGTTCAATTTTGAGCATCAAATTTTAGGAAGAACGTTAAGGCCTTAGAAAAGGTGAAGAGGAGGAGATTTACTAGAATTACATCAGAGATGGGTGATTTCAATTATGTGGCAAAGACTGGAGAAGCTGGGGTTGTTCTCCTTCGAGCTGAGAAGGTTAATGGAGATTTGATAGAGGTATTCAAAATTCATGAATGGTTTTAATAGACTAAATAAGGAGAAACTGTTTTCAGTGGCAGGAGAGTCAGTAACCAGAGAACACACATTTAACATGATTGGTGAAAGAACCAGAGCTGACATCAGGAACAATTTATTTATTTCTATGCAGTATGTTGTGATCTGGAATGCAGAGCCTGAAAGGGTGGTGGAAAAAAATTCAATAGTATCATTCAAAAGAGAACTGGATAAATACTTGAAGGGAAATAATTTATTACAGGGCTATGGGGAAAGAGCAGGGGAATGGGACTAATTGGTTAGCTCTACCAAAAAGGCAGCATAGGCACAATGGGCCAAATGGCTTCCTTCAGTGCTGCATCATTCTATGATTCTTTAAAGCATGGCTAAACGGATATTGATGGCTAGGTTTTGAAACATCTTGCTGGGTATACGTGTAGTTACAATAAACCTGGATATCTTCAATGAATAGACATAGGGTGGCCAAAGCTAACTCGCTCCACTGGTCCAAGATGTGATCATAGTTCTGCATAATACAATGCAATATAAAATCCATTTTACAAGATGCCACTTTTTAGAAAAATTGAATCACCTGAAATTTTATTCCCGCAGGAAATTAATACACATTGAGAACACTGTGCTTCAGTTCTGTGCAGGGTTTTGTAGGTTCCATCTCATGAGAATGTAGCAGTAACATCTCCAGAAATCAAACTCCGTCCGATACAATCTTGAAATGGAATCTTGAGATACTTGATCCTTGTACCGCAAGGCAAGATGAACCAACTTCGAGGACACACTGACCAAGATTTTGAGCTCATTCTGCTCGCCGACTCATGCTTTCCTCACATTCTTTTTAATAGGCATACATCAGCCAGCACAGAGCAGAAAATCCCAGCCACTAGGTTACTTTTTCAAACAGGTTTACATCATGATCTACCACCTCTTCAAATGAGGACTGCCCCAATTCATGTAGGAAAAAATTAAGATCCCAAACCAGAACTGAAGCACACAGCAGGGCTTTGTTAACCTGGAGATGAGGAAATGGTCATCTACCCATGTACTATCAATAGCTCACAAAACGTTTTTAGTTGAAGGACCCCTTTTCAAATGAATTCACAATCATGGACCACTGGCCCCCTCACCCTCCCCCCATCTAAATTATATTATAAACTTGCAGATTTAAACTTCTGAGTTATAAAGTTCATAAATGTTCTGCTAAAGTGGCTTGCATGAAATTTGCCAGAGCTGTCCGATAGAGCGAACATTGATGTGATTGGTGACATGAACATTCTTTATCCTCCCTTCAACTGAAAGGTTCAGCAACATGCCTGTTTAATACTGCACTGCACAATATCTCTGCACTGTCTGGAGTGGGATTAGGCTTGTTGGCTCATGTTGATAACACTGGGACCATTTCAGGTCTAATCCTCCTCTGTCCACCTACTCATTCACAGCTGCTGAGTGTTTCAAGGTTTTTTTATCCTCCACGTCTGCTGCTTACTGGCCTGTCTGCGCTGGAATATCACTGACAAGCTGTCTGGTATGCAGCATTTCTGTCATTGGGACGCTGCCAGCAACTGGGGACGCTGCCAGCAACTGGGGCCGCAGCTTTAATCCAGATTCAGGAAATCAAAACAACCTCAAACAGCGCACGCATAACCCATGCCATCACAGCAACAGATCCTGCTGCCATCATTTTGTGGACCCCATAGAAAGTCTCTACCGACCCAGTTTGGGAACCACTGCAATAGAAAACCAGCAGAGCCAGGGTTTAAGGTTTAATGCTGAACACTACCAAAGATATTAGGAGACTTGGAAAATGCCAGAATGGATAGGATCAAACTGATTTTCATAAAGCAAATAATGAAAAATCTATCAAAATATGAAATATCAAGAAGTCAGTATGGATTCATGGTTAGGATGTTTTACTTGACAAATTTCTGTTCTTCGTAGAACATTTTGACTGGTGAGCAGACACTGGCACTGTAGAAGTATAACAGAAAATAAGCTTTTTGAGCACACAGGTTAGCCACCTACAGAGAAATGCTGGCACCAGGTCCACTCTGAGACAGAACTAGGTGATCATATATTTATACTTCAACAAACCTTTAGACTCACGGAGTGAAGATTAAAAGCTGAGTGTGGAGATTCGAGTTTGGTGAGTGGCAAGTACAGTGAAGGGGGCAGAGGTACTCCATTTTCCATTTTTCTTTTGTACATTTTTAACCCTCCAGTATTTGATTCTTGCTTCAGTGCAGTGGAAGGAGTTGTTTGTTGAGTACCTGGTAAGCTGTGACATCACAGGCAAGCAGATAGGTGATTGGTTTGGGAAGAAGCTACCTGTTTGGTGAGTATCTGATAAGTGATTAAGGTCCAAACTAATAACATTTCAAATAGTAAAAGTAATTAGTGGTAAGGTTAATAAATATATTAAAAAAAGGAAAAAAATAACTGAATAAAATAATTAAGTAGTTAATTGAAACACATTAAGGATGGCAGCACAGGTGATGTGGCACGGCTGCAGCATGTGAGAGCTCCTGAATGCCAGTGTGATCCAGGGCAAACACGTCTGCAGTAAGTGAACTGGAGGCCGAGCTGCAGACACTGTGACACATCAGGGAGGGGAAAAGTTAGCTGGACATTTTGTACCAGGAGCCTGTCACGCCCCTTAGGATAGGGTCTTCTAATTTGGTTAGTGGTCAGAGACAGGAGAGTGTGGCTGCAGCTGAGGCAGGTAAGGGGACCCAGAGGGCAGGAGTCTCAGCCTTTGCGATTGTCCAACAGGTCTGAGGTTCTTTCAGCTTGTTTGGATGAGAGTGGGGGCTGCAGGGTGGATGAGCAACCTGACCATGGCACCATGATACAGGAAGCCATTCAAGTGCAGGGAGAAAACAGGAATGTAGTGGTAGTTGGCAACAGTATAGTTAGGGGAATTGACACTGTTGTCTGCAGCAAAGAGCAAGAGTCCAGACAGTTGTGTTGCCTGCCTGGTGCCAGGGTTCGGGACATCTGCTCGGGGCTGGAGAGGAACTTGCAGTGGGAGGGGGAGGTTCCAGTCATCATGGTCCATGGACCAACGACATAGGCAGGACAAGGAAAGAGGTTCTGCATAGTCAGTATGAGGAACAAATTAAGCAGAACCTCAAAAGGTAATAACCTCTGGATTATTACCTGAGCCACGTGCAAATTGGCACAGGGCAAATAAGATTAGAGAAATTAATGTGTTGCTCAAAGACTGGTGTGATAGAAGTGGGTTCTGGTTCATGGGCATCTGGCACCAGTACTGGGGAAAGTGGTGGCTGTACCGTTCGGACAGTCTACACCTGAAATGTGCTGGGGCCGGTGTTCTAGCAAGCCGCATAACGAGGGAAGTAGAGAGGGTTTTAAACTGAATAGTGGGGGCAAGGGATCAAATTTGGAAAAACATGGTAAATCAAGGAGTAGAGATGAGGCAAGAGAGAAAGATATTAATATAGGAAATGATAAACAGACTGTGACAGGAAGGGACAAAGCGTTCAAATCTAAGAGTAAATCAACAGGTAAGGCTAGAGGTTAGAAATATAATAAAAAGGACAAAATTAAAGGCTCTGTATCTGAATGCACGTAGCATTCGAAACAAAACAGATGAACTGAGAGCGCAAATGGAAATAAATAAGTACAATCTGATAGCCATTGTAGAGACATGGCTGCAGGGCGACGTAGATCGGGACCTGATATTTTATTTTATTCATTCATGGGATGTGGGCGTCGCTTTATTACCCATCCCTAATTGCCCTTGAGAAGGTGGTGGTGAGCTGCCTTCTTAAACCGCTGCAGTCCATGTGAAATAGATACACCCACAGTGCTGTTAAGAAGGGAGTTCCAGGATTTTGACCGAGCGACAGTGAAGGAACAGCGATATAGTTCCAAATCAGGATGGTGTGTGACTTGGAGGGGGAAATTTCAGGTGGTGGTGTTCCCATGCATTTGCCGCCCTTGTCCTTCTAGTTGGTAGAGGTCACGGGTTTGGAAGGTGCTGTCTAAGGAACATTGGTCCGTCTTGTAGATGGCACACACTGCTACCACTGAGAGTCGGTGGTGGAGGGAGTGAATGTTTTTGGATAGGGTGCCAATCAAGCACCTTTGTCCTGGATTGTGTCAAGCTTCTTGAGTGTTGTTGGAGCTTCACTCATCCAGTCAAGTGGACAGTATTCCATCACACTCCTGACTTGTGCCTTGTAGATGGTGGACAGGCTTTGGGGAGTCAGGTGGTGAATTACTCACCGCAGGATTCCTATACTCTGACCTGCTCTTGTAGCCACAGTATTTATATGGCTACTCCAGTTCAGTTTCTGGTCAATGGTAGCCCCTAGGATGTTGACAGTGGGGGATTCAGCAATCGTAACGCCATTGAATGTCAAGGGTAGACCGTTAGATTTTCTCTTGTTGGAGATGGTCATTGCCTGGCACTTGTGTGGCTCGAATGTTACTTGCCACTTATCAGCCCCAGACTAGATATTGTCCAGGTCTTGCTGCATTTTTACCCAGACTGCTTCAGTATCTGGGGAGTCGCGAATGGTGCTGAACATTTTGCAATCATCAGTGAACATCCCCATTTCTGACCTTATGATTGAAAGGAGGTCACTGATGAAGCAGCTGAAGATGGTTGAGCCTAGGACACGACCCTGAGGAACTCCTGCAGTGATGTCCTGGAGCTCAGATGATTGACCTCCAAAAACACAACCACCTTCCTTTGTGCTAGGTATGACTCCAACCATCAGAGAGTTTTCCCCGATTCTCACTGACTTCAGTTTTGCTAGGGCTCCTTGATGCCCTACTCAGTCAAATGCTGCCTTGATGTCAAGGGCAGTCACTCTCACCTCACCTCATGAGTTCAGCTCTTTTGTCCATGCTTGAACCAAGGCTGTAATGAGGTCAGGAGTTGTGTGGCCCTGGCAGAACCCAAACTGAGTGTCACTGATCAGGTTATTGCTAAGCAAGTGCCGCGCGATAGCACCGTCGATGACACCTTCCATCACTTTACTGATGATTGAGAGTAGACTGATGGGGCGGTAATTGGCCAGGTTGGACTTACCCTGCTTTTTGTGTACAGGACATACCTGGGCAATTTTCCACATTGCTGCCTACAAGACCCGCCCCACCGATGTCACCCCAGCGGAACAAACCCTGCACGAGAAACCAGGAGGGGTTTCTGAGCCTAACAAACGTGAAACAGCTTGCGTACAATATGGGTATATGCAGGAACATACAGAAGGACTGGGACTAGCAAGGACAAATGGTGCGGGAAGCAACAACTAACTTAAAAGCCAGTATAAAGATTGCTTCAATTAACGCGTGTAGCATTAAATCCACTACGCAATGTGTTTCAACCTTGGACTACCTCGCCAAGGTCAAAGCCGACCTACTGTTCCTGCAGGAGTGTGTAATACTACACCTCAGCACCTACTGGCAATGGTTCGATGGTGGTCCTACGGGCCATCGATCTGATCAGGGGGTTCCTGTTCCTCCGGCCTGGGTATTCTGCTGCGGGGAGGTAACTTCACCATCTTCAAATTTAAGGAGGTGGTGGGCAGTCGCCTCCTCGTAGCAGATGTAATGTACAACAATTCTCCGCTCCGGTTGATCAACGTGTACACCCCGGTTCAATGCAGAGAGCAGCTGACCGTGTTCCAGCAGCTCCCACTGCTGCTGGCAACGTTCAGGCCGATCATAATAGGCGGTGACTTCAACTGCATCATCGATGCAGCTGGACTATCCGGCAGTGACGACAACGAACTGGACGCTATGCCCAGATTCCTAATGGAAACAGTAAAAGATGCCATGCTGCACGACGTCTTCAGCAAACCTGCAGACAGAGCGCAGCGTAGATACAGCTGGTCCAAGATCGGACAGGTCTACCCGTTCCAGGAATGACTTCCTGTTTGTGTCCCGCGCTGTCGCGGTCAGATCCACCGACGTCAAGCCAGTGTTCTTCTCCGATCATTGCCTCTTACTGGCCGACTGTCACTTACAGAATGACCAGTGGGCTGGCAGGGGGACATGGAAGCTCAATGCTACACTGCTAACCCCAGAGAACGTTGAGCAACTCAAAAGGGATGACAAAGGTTGGAGAACCGTGAAACCCCTCTTTGAGTCTCCAGTTCACTGGTGGGAGGCGATCAAGGAGAACATCAAGAGGTTCTTTATCTTCAAAGGTGTTGAGAGGAGAGGGGCGGGGCGAGGGGGGCGGGGGGGGGGGCGAGGGGGGCGGGGGGGCGAGAGGGGGGGGGGCGAGAGGGGGGGGGGCGAGAGGGGGGGGGGCGAGAGGGGGGGGGGCGAGAGGGGGGGGGCGAG